>NC_142112.1:39227703-39377703 GCF_056152115.1 Neolamprologus brichardi
AGCAGGAAGCATCACTGATCTGCTGTTTCATGGAGTCAGAGACGACTCGTCAGGGTCTCACTTTGTGTCTCGCTGTCTGAACAAGCTGCTGTTTACATGCAGACGTGATAAACGACGCAGACGTCACAGTAATACATACATGTTTTATAATAATTTCAAATAAAAGAAGTTATTTTAAATATTTATATTTAAAATAAATTAAAGTACAAATACTTCAATATTTTAAATATTGAAGTATTTGTACACATATCAAATAAACTTGTTACAGAAGAGTCCAGGAAAAGGAAATGAGATTTAAAAAAAGAAAGACTGTGCAGCAGGATAAAAATATGAAGTTAAAACATGTCAAATAAAAACAGAAATGTGTGAGATCAGGTAAGAAATGTGAAACAATAGGAAAAAACATCAAATACAAAATATACATGAAGGAAATGTGAGTTCATTACTTTGAACTGGAGCGGTTTCACCTACTTAAAGAGCACAAAGGTTGCTGGTTCAAGTCCAGCCAGAGACAAACCTCCTCTGTGGGCTCACATCACGAAGCACCCAATGACAAAGCTGAATAAATACGTGAGCCCACCTGAAAACATCGTTTTGTTGGAGCTCTGACCTGCAGTTATGTGTTTCTACCAGCAGATGGCGCAGCGCACTGAGAAAACAAACGGAGGGGATGATGAAGATGATGCTACAGCCTTTTCTTACAGGGCCAGATTCACCTGCTGAGCACACGCAGACAGCAGAACACCTGAAACACATCTCATCATGCTTACCTGTGGAGGTGAGGCCCCGCCCCCTGCTGGTTCAGAGAGAAGAAGAAGAAGAACTACGTGTTAGTTCTGGGAGGTCTGATGCTGTTCCCTGTGGTCACCAGCAGGGGGCGCTGATGACTCTTACAGAGTCAGAAGTGGGGCAGGAGGTGAGGAAGCAGAGTCCAGCTCTGTGCCGGCTGCTGATTGGACGGCAGCATTTGAAGGTCAAAGTCAAAGTCAAGGAACAAGGTCAAACACACACACACACACACACACACACATGAACACACACACACACACACAGACACACACACACACACACACACACACACACACACACACACATGAACACACACACACACACACACACACACACAAATTTGACATCCCTCAAAGGAGATCACATTGATTTAAAAAATTGATGTGTGTGTGTGTGTGTGTGTGTGTGTGTCTGTGTGTGTGTGTGTGTGTGTGTGTGTGTGTGTGTGTCTGTGTGTGTGCGCTGCAGAGCCTCGGGGAAACATCTGTGTTAAAATGCAGCAGCGAGGTTGGTTTCACATTCAGCTGACGTCAGCAGGAGGAGGAGATGTGACCCCCACCATGTGTGTTTCATTCACACACACACACACACATACACACACACACACACACACACACACACACACACACACACACACACACACGCTGATTTCCATCAGTTTCATTCCTGGACTCTCACAGAGCAGCTTTGCATGATTCGCAGCTCAGAATAATCCTTCTTTATCTAGTCCAGCCGGTCAGTTCATCCTCAGCCTGAAACAGGCTGTTTACAGCGTCCTCATAGACATGAGACAGCGATCATCAGTGTTTCTGGAGGACCAGTGATCAGGTCTGTCATGAGCTGAAGACCCAATGAAAAAGCTTAAACAGAAAAACAATGATCATGAAAATGAGTCCGACTCTGAAGAGGAAAGAATAGCCACAAGTGACCAAACAGACCCAAAAGAAACCAAAACAAGCAGAAAGTGTTGCCAAACAACAAAGACCAACAAACAAGAGACTCACAGCTTAAACTGTCACAAAGAGACACAAACTGAGCAGGAAGAGGATAAAAAGACTGAAATAAGTGCAGGAAATGACCAACAAGAGACAAAAAAAAGGCACAAAATGACACAAAGAAACTTACAAAAAAACAAGAACGTGCCAAAAACACCAAAAACAGCCAGAAATGCAGTAAAAAGATGCAAAAGATCAGGAAGAGAAGCAAAACTGCTCGTCTGCAACCGCTCAGTGTCACACGGATGTGGGCGGAGCCAGTCGGCTGGTACGGTGACGGCACAGACGATCACGTGACAGACGTGTGGATTCGTGAAAAGCTTTGATGAGCCGTGTGCGTTTCCAGGAAAGGTCAAAGGTCAGCACAGGTGTGGACGCATGTCCTGGAGTCACATTTCAGGCATGCTCAGAGCGGTCACATGTGATGAGGGAGCGTGGTCACCTGAGCGTCCTGAGACCGCCCCCTGAGGGCTCCACGCTCAGGACGCCGGCCTCTGTTCGGGCCTTTTGGCGGCTGTTTCGTGATCGTTCGTCATTTGATCCTCGATGATGGTTTTTTTGGCTCTTTTTGGTTATTTGTGATTTTTTTTGCAGTTTTATATTTGTTTGTTAATTTCTGGCTGTTTTTGGTCCTTTTATGTCCGTCAGTTTTTATTTTGTGGCTGTTTTTTAATCATTAGTGTCTTTGTGATGCTGGTTTCTGCGTGTGGTGATGTTCTGTTTGTTGTTATTTTGTGTCTTTGTGATCATTTGTGTGTTTTTGGTTGTTGTGAATTTCTTTTGGTCAGATATTACGTTTGTAAAGATGCCCCGCCCCCTCCGTAAATATGACGGGCCCACCCAACAGTGATCAAGAGTAATGTTATGATGTATGATGCTGAGTTATTGTCATCGTCTGCAACATCAAAGTGACGGCAGAATGAATGAATGTGTGAATCAGTGTGAACGACTTCAGCTGCTTTTGGCCTCTTTGACGCTCACACTTTGACCTGGACTGTAAACTCTTGTCTGAGGCCTTTAAATATATGTTTAATAATAATAAAATAATATAAATATAAAATAAAATAAAAGTTAATTAATAATTAAAAAATAATTAATGGAAGAATTCACATTATTTTCATAACAAATTAAATAATTCTCAGTGCAATACCGGAAATGACCACCAGGAGGAAACTGAACAGAAACACACCTGTGAAGATTCGGCCTCAGGCGTTTGAGGGGAGGAGCTTAACTTCAAACACAAAAGGTCCAACTAAAGAAATAAAAATAAATCCAGTTTATTAATAGGAGAAGGGGGCGTGTCCAGCCAATCAGAGCGCATGTCCCATAATAACCCAAACACAGCAGGGGAACTATTTTCCTATAAAGGCCGGTGTACGTATTTTATATTTTTATTTTTTTAATATTATGATTTTTAAATGCAGCATTTTTGTGCTACAGAAATAAACTGAACCTGTTTCGATATTTAAATGTTTTCATGTGTTTATGTGAATTAATGCTGAAGCTCTGCTCAGGTTTAAATCCAGTGCGCATGACAGTGAAAGGCCTTTGGGAAGCTGTGCAATTTATTTTTATTTTTATTATGAAATATTAAAAATGGTTTATTTAGCGCTTGTTCATCTCGGTGGATAAAGAGCGCGGGAATAATTTTCGCTTTATTGGGAGGAAAAAGGCCTTTCAGACGTTTCCTCCTTTCAAACGTCTCAAAGGGATAAAAAAATCAGGGAATCATGAAGAAGGATAAATAATATTAATGAGGGAGGAGAGGAGGAGGAGAGGAGGAGGAGAGGAGGAGGGGCTTTCTCTCTCTCTTTTCTTTTTTCTCTCCGGACGCGTAAAAACGAGCAGGAAGCGCCGCGCGCACAGAGGACGGAGAGCCGCGCGGAGGGAGCAGCTTCACACTAAAAGAGCAGAAGAAGAAGAGAAAAGAGGAGGAGAAGAAGAAGCGGGGGAGCAGGCGGAGGACTCTGCTGGATGTAGCTGTTTGCGGCTGTTTTGCGGGGAATGTGCGGCCCCTCCGCAGCTGCTCTCCAACTTTGCGAGTCTCTGCTCTCATGCCGAGAGGCGGACGCAGAGGATGGGAGTTACCTGGTCCTCCAGATGCCTCGCGCTCTTCCTCGCTCTGCACATAGGTGAGCGCAGAAAGTCACGCTTTGCGGGTTTTTCTCTGTAATTGCACCAAATTCCAGGATGACAGCTGCGCTTTTAAACGTGTTTGCACATGATGAGGAGCTTGTTTCACATTTGTTATCATGAAATAATTTTTCTTCTTCTTCTGTGACCTTTAAAGAGTCTCTGTCGCCGCTTTTCACTCACTTCTCATTTTTATTTCATCGCCTGCAGAAGTAAAAGAAAAACGCGAGTTTCGGGTGAAATGTTCCGCTTCTTTGAGTTGTTCTGAGTCTGCGCAGAGCCGAGGCCGTCCGTGGGGCAGATGGAGTGTTTTTTCTGAATCGTGTCGGTGCTGCTGTCCGGACTTTTCTTGTCCTAATGAAGCCGCGGAGACGTGTGAGCGGCGGTGGGCTCCACTTCACAGTCGGCGCGTGCGCGTGTGCGTGCATGTGTGCGCTAACAAGGGGAATGCCCCCCTCCCTCCTCCCCCTCCCCTCCTCGGTGTCCCACGCTGGACGCGTTTTTATTTGATTTGAATCATTTTTAATTCAAAATGTGAGAAAAATAAAAACACGTTTGGTTTTATTTTTCACGGCCCTTCGTGATTTTTAGTCTCGAGTGTTGAAGCTTCACAAAGGAGAAAAAGGCCTGAAAAAAAATCACAGAAATGTCGGAGCGGATCCGCAGTGCGCGTGAAACCCGGAGGATGAGACGGCACGAGCCCGCGTTTAACCCCTGCAGCTGCAAAAATAAAATCAAATAAAGATAAATTAAAATGAATAAAATATAATTTTATACAATAAAATAAAATGAACCGATACATTTATTGCAGGCAGCCGGGCTCGTGCACCCAGGAACTGCACGTTTGATTTCAGCTTTCACGTAAAAATAAATCAGGTGTTTCCGCGGGATCCGTCTAATAACTGGAAGGAAGGAAATTAAAAATTTCCAAGAGCTGAAACGCGGAGATGATTTCTGTTTTTCTGCTGTTGCATAACGACGCTGTGGAGGATGGCTCAGTGTGTGTGTGTGTGTGTGTGTGTGTGTGTGTGCGTGTGTGTGTGTGTGTGCGCGTGCAGAGGGATGCTGAATTATTCAGGACGCAGAGTCCTCGGTGCTGATGTTAGTCAGAGCTCCGAGCAGGAGGTGAAGGTTTCAGATGAGGAATCAAAAGAAAATCCACGCGCGCGTTTTCACGTCCTTCACGCACAGCGGTGAACCGAGCGAGGCCAAAATGCGTGGAATGATTCCACGCAGGTGATTTTTCCCTGCGGGGAAACGTCTCCTCCTGCTTCTTCTTTCACTCACAGAGAATCTGATCTTCGTCCCGTTTTCATGTTTCCGCCGTGAATCTTTCGGCGTCTCCGAAATGCTGCAGTCTGATTGGTCCGAGGTTTGGCGCGCCGCTGCAGCACAATCCTCAAAATCATTTGAACAATAAATTTATGACATGCACGTCAAAAACACGGCTCATGTTCACGTGTTTGGCTGTTTTTGAAACTCACACGTGGGCATCAAATTCAGAGTAAAGATCAGAATCGAAACTGTGGAGATTTTGTGGATTTTTAGGGTTAAAATTTCCGTTTTTGGCGCATTTTTACGCACGAAAATGGCCTCGTGTGTAAAGGAGGTGGGTGTGTCCGCCGCGTGAAGCTACAGCACGCTGCTTTTGGCATGACACACTGCAGGCAACAGTGTGTGTGTGTGTGTGTGTGTGTGTGGACGCGGGGTGAATGAGTGCACGCGTGCTTGATGGGAGGCGTGAACGAAAAAGAGGGAAATTAATTAATGTGCACGACAGCGGGATCCATCAAACAGGAGGAATAAAAAGTAAATAATTATAATAAAATAATAAAATACAATAATAAATAAAAATAATAAATAAATAAAGATCATGCGTGGGGGCGCGCGCATTCTTTTTTTAAACGGATCAGAAATAAAAGCATCAAAACAGAACACGCGACAAAAACGAGTCAAAGCGACTGAAGTGTGTAAGAAAGAAAACGGAGAAAAATATAAAGAATAAAACAAACTCACGCAGCGGGTTTTTTAAGGCGCAAACCAGAAATAAAAACGCAACTTTTGCGCAAGAAAAATGCTGCAAAAAGCCCCAAATTTACCTCCAAACTGTCGCAAAGCTGCGTTTGGATTTCTTTGATTCTTTATTAAAAATAAATTCCCGATAAAAACGTTAAAAAACTCAAATTTGAGCTTTTGTGAAGCCGAGACCGGAGAGGGCGCGTTTTTATTTTTTACACACTTAGTTGTTGCAGCCGTATCATGCAGCCTATTAGAGATGATGTAATGCTCCAACATACAGCGGGAGAGACAATGGAGAGAGTGAGGGGGGAGGAGGGGGAGGAGGGGGTGCGCGTTCATTCATTTATTCATTCAGATTAAATTTCGGAGCAACAGGAAGCAGAAACGTGAAACCTGCAGCGACAAAATCACGTTAAGTTCAAAATGTTTCCTGAAAGTCGCTGAAGATTAAACACGAGGCAGAATTTAAAAGTGCGCGCGGGAAATAAAAACAGATTTCGATTTTATTCAAATTAAAGATTCAAAACAGAAAAAACAGGAAGTCGATCGAAAGTCCAAAAATCAGCTTCGAGCTGCAGAAAAACAAAAACCAGAATCAGGATCATCAAAGAAATGCTGTCACGTGCTGACAGGAAGTGGGACAGAGGAAGGAATGAGGTTCTTTTAACGGTGCCTCACGCGCATCCTCACGCGCATCCTCACGCGCTCGTGTTTCTTTTAACCCAAACACGGATCTTATTGAATCTGCGACCTCCAATAAAGAAAATTCAGCTTTAAAAATGATATTTTTGTTTTATTGTTGAAAAACAAAAAAACATTTTTTCCTTCATCTGACAAACAGCTGATCGGCTCCTTTTTCTACTGATCACGTGGTCTGTGGTGCCTCTGCTGGTCATATAAACCAGTAATGATTTAATGCTGTTCGCTCATTAAACACAACTACACAATGTTACTGTGTAATGTTACATTTTTATAAGAAAATGTGTCCGAGGAGGATTATTAATAAATTAATAACATTTCGTATTATTTTAAATGAAAATCTGATTTTATGGAGATTTCTGTGACATTTTCATTTAATTTAAACAAATAAAAAGAAATGAAGAGATATTATGGGGACTCATGGGAATATTAGATACATAAACATGTTATAATATTAAAAATATAAAAACCTTAAAATAAATCCACCTAAAGCTGATTTCAAAAAGTCAAAAATTCAAAAAGATTCTGAAATGAATCCCAGATAAAAAAAAAAGAGATCAATAAAAATTCCAGATGAACAGAGACGAGATGAATCACACTGAATACAAATCTGTTTGCTGAATTAATCTAAAAAAGATCATCTTAATATTTTGGGGTTATTTTAAAACTAAACACAAAATGTTGTTTAATGAATGAATAAAACAAATGAATTAATTTTGATTCTGAAAACATTTAAAACCTGTTAAATAAAAATGATTTTTAAATATGTCAGTACGTTACAATAACAGTAATTTAAATAAGGTTCATCATTAATGCTAATCTGTGTCAGTGTCATCAGATTATATTTATACATCGATTAAAATAAAAGACATAATAAAATCGCAGGTTCACTATCAGCTGATGTGAGACGTTCAAACGCAGCTCGTTAAACGCAGCTCTGTGCAGATTTAATGAAGCAGAAATACGAAGACGCAGAAACATGGAAACAATCACGAGTTTCATTTTTCAGAGGCAGATGTGGTTTCTGTCCTAGCACACCTTCACTGCGACACACGTCACAGGATTTATCTTTTCACACTAATGGAACAAAAACGTTTGATCTTATCACTCGGTATGCCAATAAGGACGTATGTGACGAGCTAACACCCAAGCTCTCTAATTATGAAGTAATCAGCTGGAGACAATTGAAGGCCGACAGACTGAAATGAGCACAAAGACAAAGTTTGATCGATGGTTGAGCAGAGATCTGAGGTCAGGCTGTAGTTACTGTAGCTTAGCATGAAGCCTCAGCGAGCCTGGCTTTGACCAAACTCCAGAAATGCATCTTCCAGTTCGCACCAACAAATCTTCTCTCTGGTTGCACAAAGTAACATTTTGTTCTCAGGCAGCATCGAGAGAAATGTGCTCGCTGTCTGGCTTTTATTCAGATTACAGAAAAGTAGGAAAAAGGAGGAAGTGCAGTTTGTGTTTGTGACCACCAGGAGGCGTCAGGAACACAAATGTTGTTATTTAAACAGAAACCGACAAACACGTTGGTATTTAGGCCAAAAACCTTTAAATGATGGTTTTATTTTGAAAAACCGCCTGTTTAACCACATGTTTATCCACCTGATTAACATTCATGCTTTAAACTTTCACTCAACATTCATGTCCCAGTATATATATGTGTGTATATATATATATATATATATATATATATATATATATATATATACACACATATATATATATATATATATATGTGTGTGTGTATATATATATATATATATATATACACACAAATGAAAGGGTTTTAATTATGCAACAACATAAATACAGACTGCTGGTACATTTTGTCCTTGTTGGTAACAGGAAACAAGCCTTTCCTCTTATATATATATATATATATATATATATATATATATATATATATATATATATATATATATAACAGGAAACAAGCTTTTATCTCCAGGTTTTGGTCTCCACCGTCTCCTCGGGGAACACATCTGCCTCTGAAAGCTGCATTATTGAAGCACTATTATGCTAACAGGAAGGGAACAGAGGGCTTTTAAAGGCTTTTACTCTGAAAATAATGATAGAAAACAGCTGAGAGAGAGCGCAGACTGAACCAGGCCACTAAAAAGGTCTTTCCTGTTGTTGATCCTCCATAAAGAGGATCCTGTAGTGACCCGAGCTCATCGTGGACATGTGTGGAAACAGGTAAATCCTGCGTGGGTGATCAGTCTCCCCCCTCATCCTCTAACAGCCGCGTCTCGTCCGACACGTCACGCCGTGTTAGCCCACGGTTTGATGGAGTGGAACCGGACAGCAGCACCCAAACCGATCAATCAGCCCCTGCTTAACGAACCACACGCACGCAGTCACGGAGGTCGTGTAAAGGGGTGTGTGTGACTGCGCGGGTGTAGGAGGCGTGTCACGTTTGGCAGCTTCATAGAGGCGTTTCCCTGTCATGTATGTTAGTTTGCACTGATGTGTTTCTAATGAGCAGAAGGAATAAAACACAAACTGGAGCTGCGTGATCGTGATGCTGAGCTCAGACTCAAGCTTTAAATCTGTCAGCGCTCCCTGATAAACCTGTGAGAGCGTTTGGAGATTCCACTTCTGTAAAATAAATTAGAAATTTTGCTCTTTTATTCTCGGATTTCACTCTCAGCTGATCTGATCACTCGTGCGGTCATGTTTTCATCTGTTTGTCTTCTATGATCTGCTCTTTAAAAACACGCTGCTCTGACAAACATGCTGAAAACCAACGAGTTCGTCTGAAACGACGTTCGTCTGAAACGACGTTCGTCTGAAACGACGTTCGTCTGAAACGACGTTCGTCTGAAACGACGTTCGTCTCGCTCTGTTTGCTGATGACTCTGTGTTTTATACGTGATTTGATTTCTGCTCAGTCAGCTGCAGAACAAAGCTGGGACGGTTAACATCTGGTTAACATCTGGACTGGTTCCTTTGATAAAAGTTTCTATGTGAATGTTTTTGCACTGAAATAAGTTTCTGGTGCACAGAGTTGCACATATAGACTGAAATGTGCAAATCAAAGATGCCAACAGAAAAGTCTTTCAGGTGTTTTTGTCCACCACAGACGACATCATGAGCAGGCGAAGCCTCAAACTAACCGTGAACCAAATGAAATGAGAACAAATGTTTCACTGTGAAAAAAAGTTTAAATTGGGACAAAAAAGATATTTAAGGTTTAAAACAAGAGGCAACAGATCTAAACCCTTTGTGCTGTAAACAGTTTGCTTTGATGTAAACGTCTCCGTTGTTTCTCACCACTCTTCATCCTCCTCTTCCTCCCCTGCAGTCTCCGTGTTGCAGACGGTGCTGGTCAGCGCTGGTCAATGTGACTCGGTGTTCAAGGGTTTCTCAGACTGCCTCATCCAGCTGGGAGACAACATGGCCAACTATCCCCAGGACCTGGACGACAGCCAGAACCTGCACAAGATCTGCACGTACGTTTACCACAAACACACACAAACACACCGTCACATCAGTGGGGGCGGGGCTTATAGCTTATTGACGCAGTTTTCTTACAACTGTTGAAGGTATTTGTTTTCCCCTCTGGATCTTTGTTCCAATAAACTAGTTTCTTTAATTAAATATATTCAAATATGTCATTTAAAGTCCAATAATACGTAGTCACATAGTAACAATAATTATAGTGCTAAGCTAGGCTACTAAAGGACGTCATCCACGTCTAACAAACCTCTCTGGTCCAGATTATTTAACCCCGTTAATCGATAAAGTGAAAAATATGTCTATAAACAGTAATGAGTCCATAAGAGGTCGTTTCTGCATCAGACTCGTAGAGAAAACAGGAAGTGCTGTTTGAGCGATCCTCACTGCAGTTATTGATTTTATAGTTTCCGTCCTTTTCAAAACGACGTGACAGTAATGAGTCAGAGGACAGAGATCTGCTCTCATCTCGACAAACTGGAGCTTAGCTGCAGTGGTTTGGTTTTACGGGGCCGTGTGAACTGGTCTCTGGCGCTGAGCCCCATCTGTGACGCTTGAAGAGTCGGATCTCACAGAGACCAGTAAGAGTGATTTAACCGCGAACCCTGAGGGGGAAACGGGTGTAGTCAGTGGGGGAGTGCGCATATGTGCAGCCCAGATGACCCCCACCATCTTCCCTTTAATCCACCATCCATCCCACCACCCAAACCGGGTGGGCACCAGATGGCACGCTGCAGCAAGGAGCCCCCACCCTCCCCGCACACACATGACTTTTTAATTCAGTGACAGCTCCATCACAGCGGTGTTGAGGCGTGGCAGGAGGCGCGTTAATACGCCTCCACACACACACACACACACACACACACACACACACACACACAGGCGTTAATTGCTCAGAGATGTAGCATCGACACGGCTCAGTTCAAGAGGTCAACGTCAATAATAGCAGATTGGAAGATTGGATTAGATATGCTGTGTGTGTGTGTGTGTGTTTGTGTGTGTGTGCTGAAGCACGCGTCGCCACATTAACTTGGAGGGGGATGGACAATAAACTGACGGGACAGACGAGAGAGAAGGACAAAGAAATAAAGAAGAAAACAAGCAGAGAGGAAGAGGAGGAGAAATCAGGCCGAGTGAGCAGAGGAGGGAAAAACACGAGTATTAATATTTTATCAAACCAAGAGAGCGAAGAGGGGCAGACGAGCAGAGGAGGAGCTGTAGTAAAGGAAGGAAACAGCTGACGAGTCTTTACCTGCGACGCCTTCCTCACATTTTATTCTGTGAACCTTTGATGCAGGACTTTAAACTACATTCATAACATGAAATAAACGCCTGTAGATTCCCACAGTGGGGCCTTCAGCTGCATCATGTGTGATCATAAATTCTTATGATTTAAAAACAGCTTCTAAACTTACATGATAAGGTTTCAGGATGAGATGCAAATCTTCCCATATGGAAAAGAAATAGTAAAAACATATATGATTTACTCATGAAAGTGGCCACTTTCTCATTACTTTCATATATTTTGTTAGTAAGTATCCAAAACATACAAGTTTCATTATATAATTTTTCAAGGGATCTTATATGTGTTTTAACTCTTGTATGCTTTTCATACAAGTTTCATACAAACTTTATAAGATTTATATATATCTTTTCCATATGGGTTTCTAATCTTAAAAAGATTTCTTTGGACTGAATCCAGAAACAGACACATTCGTACTGAAGAGTCTTTTTCACTCTGATCAACATTTTCATGAAATACTTAAAAAAAACTGAACTATCGAACAACCAACAATAAAAACGACTTTTTACCATTTTTCAGCTTTTGATGCTGAACGTGTCTCACGTCTCATCCATGTTTACTGCATCGTTATCAGAGTTACAGCATCGTTGCTACAGGTGGACGAGGAGGCGCCCAGTCCAACAGCCTCACGTGTAGCTGAGCGTTCCTATAAACACGATGTTTTATACAAACATTCACATGAATTAAATCAGATAAAAGTGGAACGTGTTTGTACAGCAGGAGCAGAAAACCTACAAACTAAAGCAGGACTTTAACACTTTAAGTAAACGTGTAGTTCCTGAATTTGAATTTAGTTGCAGGAGGCGTGAACAGCTGACTCTGTAAGGACGCGGCGTGCAGGCAGTTTCCACCCACGCCACTGTGGCCACGCCTCTTTCAAACATAATTATGGATTCGTGGAGAATACAAATATGCGGCTGCAGATTTGGGAACATTAAAAATAAATGGTAAATTGTGACCAGTTGGAAGAAACAAAGCTTTCGTTGCATGTGGAGTAAAAACATTAGAATCAGTAAAGTGCTGATGGCGTAGCAGCTTCTATTGTAGGCGTGCTCCTGTGCGGTAGCCGCTACAGGCAGCCAGTGTTTTGCCTTCAATATTGAAGTGTTTTGCTGGGTAATGATGGCGACGGCGGCGCTGTAATGGGCGCAGGCTGCAGCTCTCGAGCTTCAGCTTTGTTTTACTGGAATATAAAAACTAGATGAAGTTCGCCGGCTGGATCTTCATAAGCTTTTTCCTCTCTGTTCAGTGCTGCCAGATTCTGGGATGGTTCCCACTCTTGGCTCCTCGCTGTAGCTGATGCAGTCAGTTTAAAAACCAGCCTCCCACTGCAGTCAAAAGCTTGTGGCGTTAATGCTTGCTGTGTTTTCTCCTGCCAGTTACTGGGATAACTTCCACTCCTGTGCCACGACGGCGCTGGCGGACTGCCAGGAGGGAGCGACGGACCTCTGGGATAAACTGAAAAAGGAGTCCCGAAACCTGAATTTCCGCGGGAGTTTGTTTGAACTCTGTGGCGGCGGCAACGGAGCCCCCAGATCTGCCAACGCCAGGGGCCTCGCCTTGGTCCTAACCACACTGCCCACCATACTGACTTGGCTGGCGTTTTAACAGAAATGAGGAAAAACATGGAAACGCAAAGCGAGAAGAAGTAAAAAAAGAAAAAAAAAGGAAAAATCCGACTGAAAAAAGAAAATAGGAAAAGAGCGATAGCTGCTCTTCCAAAATACTTCAAAGTTTGAATTCATCACAAGAAAATAACCCCCGAATGGATTTCTACTGCTAGGTCACCGCACGGCGGCCCAGGTCGCCTTCCTGGGACATCTGCAGGCCGCCGTCCTCCCGGAGCGTTCATCCAATCACACGCAGACGCGACCCAGAGGCCGATAACATGAAATATTCAACACGCCTTTGAAACGATGACAATGATGAAAATGTGATGGATTCCCGTCCGCTCACAACCGTGGAATTACACCGTATTAAAGTCAACCATGAATTATTGATGTTTAGTAGGCGCGGCCTAGACAGCGCGGTGTGACTGCAGGGCGCTGACTCTGTATCAGGCTATATATTAGAGCCCCCATATAGCCCATGGTACATATTCATGTGTAACGCGAGGCCACAAAATCAATAAGACGAGCCGAGGCCTCGAGCCGATTCAGACCTGACGCCTCATTTTCACCACGGACAGATTCTCCTTTCTCTTTGTCTTTTTTTATTACGCCAAGTAGACTCTGTGGTATATTTGATGGACTGAATGCTTCGTGTAATATTTGTACTCGTATTGGCTGTTTGTTGTTTTCAGGCCACGGTCACACCAGCGCTAAATGCAGCCGTAATAACTGGCAGCAAAGACAGCTTACCAAAATTACACGTTTTACAGGCAGAAAAACTGCAATGACCTTTGACCCCTACAGCATGGCTCTCAATCAACAGTATTCTTACATTCATAGTGTTGTACTCGGTTGTGGAGCTGGCCGGGTTGCTGCCATGCCACGTTTCTGGTGTGACCGTAGGCTTGTTTTTCTTGACCAAACTCTGAGGTGCAGAGATGTGGTGGAGTATCAAGCCTGCTTGTCCTTAAAGAACAGTTTATACTGTTGTTAACGTGCATGATATCAGTTCAGAGACTCTCAAAACATTTCAGGAAATGGGCACAAAAACATTAAATGTTTTATAAGACGTCAGGTTCAAGTTAGTTTTTGCTTCTGTTGGAAGGACACTTGTATTATCTCGATGTTTCATTTCTGTATTATTAGAATTGTTCATTTTGTTACTGCTTTTTGTTGGTAATATAAACTCAACACTTCCTGTAAGAGTTTCAAATTAAAAGCCCTTAAGAAACGATCACAACAAAGAACAACAAAAAGTGAAAATGGCACAGTTACATTTAAGCAACAGCTGATGACAGGTGACTATATATTGTGAATAATAAGGACATACAGCTGACTTTTAACCAAGCATTGCATTATTAATGTTATGGACAGCATTAATTTTAAACTCTTTTATTTACAAGTGCATAAAGCACTCAAAAAGCTTAAATTCGAAGTAATAAGCCCTCCTGGGCACCAGCACATAGTGCCAGGTAGTTACTATGCAACATACTAGATGTTTTAATTTTAGCTCTTTAAAAAAGAAATAAAAGATTAATTGCCATTATTTAAGCATTTGTTTATTTATATGCTGGAATTTATTGTGCAACCACTTAAAATCTGTCCATGGTCAGAAAACAATAGTCAAGAAGCAAGCTAATGTTAGCCAGCTAGCTGTAACTTGGCACCTCTGTTTAAAGTTTTCGTAACGTAAACGTATAAAATAATGAACACATGATAAGCTAACAAACTTTGTAATCCAGATCAACCCTACGAGTTTTGATGTGACCGCTAGAGTACTTTACTATGTTGGTTAGCTAACAAGCCAGCATTAGCTAACATTAGCCAGCGGTAAGCTAGCTTGAAGGGACTATTTGGATTCCCACAACTAAAGAAATTTCCTAAACTGAATCTAACTCATTGTTTTGGCCCCACTAGATTAAACTGGCTTTATTCTCGCTAATGTTTGCTAACTTGTTTGTGATCATGTAAAGGTACTTTACCGCAGCTAACAGTTAGTAGAATTACATGATTTAGGATATGCCCAGTTAAACTAAGTAATTATATTATAACAGCAGAAATGTACGTCATATGTAAGAGACATGCATAGCTTATGTCTTACCTTTGTTTTCCCAGGTTGTATTTGGAGACAGACTTTATTTATTTATATCAACTGTGCTTCCTGCGATGATCAGAGAGCTACCGTTTAATTAAAAACTACAAAATTCTGTTTGAGAATATAAGCTAGCTGTAACCATATTGTGTCCACACCTCCAAATCTAGCATGACTCAGTGAAGCAGGCTATGCCCAAAGTGAACGTGTAATAACTTAGCAGTATGACAGTAGTTCAGCTAACATTTAAAGAGATTAGAGTAGCTAGCAGGTTGGAGGCTAAAGCAGATAGTACTTGTGTTAGCAAGTAAATTGGATTGCCATGGGTTTGTAACTAAAACACATTACATCAGGTTAGCTAACAGTTTGTATTTGCAGCTAAACCAAACACTGTTTAGCTTTAGCTTCTCCTTCATGAATTACCCTTCAGGTAGAACATTTCCTCACAGAGATGATGATGAATGTCTTAAATCACTGTAGCCAAAACCTTTCTGGTTTATAGCTCGAGAAAGTTGTTAAGACGTGCTCATTTCCTGAAATCCCACGAGACCAAGGACTCCGACTGATGGAAACTTGTTTTGGATGTGAAAGTAGCAACACATTGAAATTAACTTTAGTTCCTGTTGGTGGGTGACATCCGCCATCTTTCATATCAGCACAACCACGTGTTAGAAATGAATGACTTTGAGAGCTAAACGGTTACTGCGAGGAGAAGCTGAGAGCAATACGAAGACGCGACTTCATGGCCAGTGTAGCTGAAAAAAAAAAAAAGAAATCACCAAAAAATGATGATTAAAAAAATCAAACCGTGGCTGAAGAGTGATATGACTGTTGCCATTAAGCACATCCCCCCTTTTCATTCCAGTGATCCATACTAGACGACCTTAGCGGTGATATATTTTAGGTCTGTATGTTAGATTAAAAGCAGAGTCCCAACAGTATAGTAGCATCATGAACTACATAAATACAGTAAATGAATTTGAGGGAGTTTATTTCTTTGCCGAGGCACCGACAATGTTTCCACTGCCTTCTGATGAAAAGATGTGTACTTCTGTTTGTTTGTTTGTTGGTTTGTCTCTTTGTTTGTTTATGGGGATGTTGCAAAAAGAGTTTAAAAAAAAATCTTACGAAAATCATCTAAGAAGAGAAAATGTATATGAAAAAGGATTTTAAGAAAATAAAAACTCTATTATAGATAATCTATCCCAGACTTTACAGATTATAGGCCTACTGAGATATTAAAAGATGAATAAATAAATAAAAGATTGCTAAAATGATGAAGAGTATTAAATAAAATGACAACTGTTTGAAAATGATTGTGTGCTGTGGTTTTAATCTGGTTTGCTGAGTTTGAGATGATGGAGCTGGGTTCGGAGTGTTTTCATTATTAATGAAGGAGAGTCCCTGAGCTGCCACATGTCTCAGCTCTCAGTTTATATTGACTGAGACAAAGAGGTTCAGGAGGAAGAGGAAGGGGGAGGAGGAAGAAGGCTGACTGCGTATCCTGCTGAAGACGTCATTTGGATAATTCATGCTGCCAAAACCCTCAAACCGACCTGGATTTGATTTTATATGGACCGTCTTTAAAATATCTGATGAACATCACAGGATGAAATAAATCTTGTGTTCATGCGTCAGAAAATTAAGGAAATCTTCTCATTAATTACCTTTTGTTTAACTGTTTTTTTTAAGCAGCATTCAGCATAAGACCTTCAGATCTTCTGATGCTTTAATGACAGAACTCTAAAATATTATTGTTGATGAACAACATCAGCAACCTTTTTCCATCTGGGAAATATCAATAGTTGCCCGGTGGATGGACTGAATTTATTTACTGATTGGAAGCAGTTGCAGTGACCAACTGGTCATCCAAAAGTTGAGCAACCAATAGGCGACCACGTTCGATTGAAAGGCGATTGCACCGGCCGTCTGGTGGGAGGCAACCTGTCTCCAATCAGTGAACTCTGACTGCTGGCAGTGACTTTTAGATTGCAAACAATTGCCGACTAATTTCCAAACAGATTGCCAACATGTTGCAATCAGTCTGAGTCTGAGCTGATGAGCTCCTGCAACCTTTTCTTCACGTGGTTTTATTCTGGTTATATTTCTGTATAAAAGCCAGGATTGTTGCCACTCTTTGCCCTCGTGTGTCGGCAGGATTTGGACCCTTTCAGCAGCAGTTTTGGGCTAATTCTGCCTAATTTTACCAGCTGCTACGTGAAGCATTTAAACAAAACTGTGGTTTTTTGTTCAAATGAAAGGAGGCACGAGCTCCATTAAAATGTAAAAATAGAAATATTAACGTTTTTGAATGTACGTATGAATATGGGATATTATACATGAAAATGTTCTTGTTTATGAGTCAAATTCAACAACAGAATGAACTTTCTTCAGATGTCTGTTACTTTACTCCAGCATAGTAAAGAAATATTAAAAACTACAATATTAATAAGCTTCAAAATTTACAGATTTTTATCTTGGAGGCAAAAGATTTGAACCAAGTATAGACTCTGACATTTGCAAATGGTGTAAAAAGGTAAAAATGAAATAAAAATAATTAGGTTTAAATGACCAGATGGACAAATGTGAACGATGAATCCAGTTTATAGGAACCAAAGTTCCTCTAATGTCCAGCAGAAGCTCCCGATCGATCGCCCAGCACACGACACCAAACCAGACTCAGAATAAGCTGTTTGACAAGTTCTTCATGGCTGCAACCCACAAATGCATCACTCATTACCAAACTGACCACAGCAGAGGCGGTAGCCCGCCACAGCTGCCATAGGCCGAGTGGTGGGAGCACACCTGGGCAGGTCTTTTGCACGGCGACAGCGCTAACTGCTGCACCACCGCACCGCCCAGTCTGGAAACCAGTTTCAGGTTTTCCAGCCACTTCACTGACCCAGCGTCCGCTCATGAACACTAAAAACCAGAAATGCCAACATCACAAACTGAGATCAGGATGAAACCAAACATGTGGACTAACAGAGGCTGTTGGGACAAACGGCCGATACACTGATGTCAGGACGTGTCGGGACCTGCAGTCATGATGCTTTTTACTTGTTGCAGGTTATTTTCCTGCAGGTTTCCTGTGTGTCTGTAATGTGGGTGTCAGACGTGAGGACGTTTTCCTGTCAGCTGCACCACAGCTGTTCAAATTCTTTAAGCTTTAATGAAGCTGCAGTACGTGTGCTGCGGCTGCCGCGGGGATGCGCATGCGCGCCGTGTTTCTGCATTAATATGGATGTGATGGGGAGGGAAGCGAGGACCGGGCAGATCCTCACAGAACATGGAGGAAAGGTCCTCCACTTCCACTCAGCGATGTTTAACTCCTCCTCACGGAGAAGCTCCAAACACCTGCAGACCTGCTCAGGAGATGTTTCATCGGGATTTCATGTTAAAGCCAATATTTTCCTTCTTCTATAAGAAAACAATAAAAGGAGTCCAACATGAAAAAACAGGATCAGTTTTAAAGGCTCCAAATATTCAAGTCCTCACACGTTAATTTAAATATCTAAAAAAGACAAATGTGTTCATCTCCAGATGTTACAACACAAAGAGAAGCTCACCTGAAACCAGACGATCAGCGAAACGAGACGAGAAAAAAACCCTGGAAATAAAACCCTGAGCTGCAGTAACTGCCTGAAGAAAACAAGAGCAGGCGCGATTTGAGGCGAGCTGCTCATTAAACATGTATGGAGGGAAGCCTGCAGGATGGAGGGAGTCCCGCGGGATCCGCAGGCTTCTAATAGTCTGACCCGTTTTTTTCAGCCTTTTCTGAAAGAACAGGAGCGCACAGCGACTCGGCCTCCTTTGTGTTCGCAGCACAAGTGTGATATAACATGATAGAAGACAGGCTGGACTCACACGTCAGGTAGTCTGAGGGGAGGGGGGGGGGGGGGGACACTAAAGGAAA
Source organism: Neolamprologus brichardi (assembly GCF_056152115.1). Taxonomy (NCBI): domain Eukaryota; kingdom Metazoa; phylum Chordata; class Actinopteri; order Cichliformes; family Cichlidae; genus Neolamprologus; species Neolamprologus brichardi. Next base: position 39,246,722 of record NC_142112.1, read on the forward strand.
CAAAATAACCAAATAATAAAATATGTGCAGGAAAAAAAAACATAAAGTCACAAAAATGAGAAACAAAATGGCCTTAAAATAACAAAAAGGTCAAATTTCCCCAAAGAATGAAAAATGATATAAAACAAAATGAGACGCACAAAGATCCAGAACGACACAAAAGCAGAGACACACAATCACCCAAAACAGAGCAAGTGCAAAGAAAAGTACCAGAGAAACAAAACATGAACACAAAAGGTTTCAAAATGAAAAAAACAAAAATGACAATAAATTCAACACAGAGAGAAACAAAAGCACCACAATTACTGAACAAGACACAAAATATGAAGACAAATAAAAATCAACAAAATGACAACGAAGACAAAATCAGAGAAAAGAAACACACACAGACACACACACACAGACACACACAGACAGACAGACACACACTCCTACACACACACACAAACACACACACACACACACAGACAGACACACACACACAGACAGACACACACACAGACACACACACACACAGACACACACACACAGACAGACACACACACACACACACACAGACAGACACAGACACACACACACACACACACACAGACACACACACACACAGACAGACACAGACACACACACAGACAGACACACACACACACAGACACACACACACACAGACACACACACAGACAGACACAGACAGACACACACACACACACACAGACACACACACACACACACACAGACAGACACAGACACACACAGACACACACACACACACACAGACAGACACAGACACACACAGACACACACACACACACACAGACAGACACAGACAGACACACACACACAGACACACACACACACACACAGACACACACACACACACACACAGACAGACACAGACAGACACACACACACACACACAGACACACACACACACACACACAGACAGACACAGACACACACAGACACACACACACACACACAGACAGACACAGACACACACACACACACACACACAGACACACACACACACACACAGACAGACACAGACACACACACACACACAGACACACACACACACACACAGACACACACACACACACACACAGACAGACACACACACACACAGACACACACACACACACACAGACAGACACAGACACACACACACACACACACAGACACACACACACACAGACAGACACAGACACACACACAGACAGACACACACACACACAGACACACACACACACACACACAGACAGACACACACACACACAGACAGACACACACACACACACACAGACACACACACACACACACAGACAGACACAGACACACACACACACACACACAGACACACACACACACAGACAGACACACACACACACACACAGACACACACACACACACACAGACAGACACAGACACACACAGACAGACACAGACACACACAGACACACACACACACACACACACAGACACACACACACACACACAGACAGACACAGACACACACACACAGACAGACACAGACAGACACACACACACACACACACACACAGACACACACACACACACACACACACACACACACAGACAGACACAGACAGACACACACACGCACACAGACAGACACAGAATCAACAGCAGGATGTAATAAAGCTGAGACGAGCCAGCTGTGCAGGAACTGTGCGCGTGTGACAGGCTCCAGAGAGGCCACGCCCACAGCGGTCTCATTCACACGTGTGCCGAGGCTGCGGTCACGTCCTCTGAACATCGCCCACACAGACCCTCCTCTCACAGACGATGGCTTCAGCTTCAAATTCTGAGGAGGAGGCTCTGAAGATAACTTTTAGCACAGAGGGGGCGGGTCCTGAAACCTCCGCTGGAAACATGAACCCGGCGTTCCCTCCTGAGCTCCCTCCTGAGGTCACGCCTGAGGTCACGCCTGAGGTCACGCCTGAGGCAGGGAGCTCCTGAACGGTGAGAGCAGGGATCATTCAGTGCTGATTTTAGACTAATTCTACATTCACACACAGGAAGCGATGATGCTGCTCACCTACAGTCACAAACAGGAAACGCCTCTGGACGCGTGTGGAACGTCTTTAACGACATCATGTGACCAATAACACGGCTGCTGTGAGGTCACTGCACCAGCAGCCTGTCAGAGAGGTGCGGTGAATTCAAACACACCTGCAGGTAGAACAGGACAGTGCAGCATCACTCAGACTAGAATAACATGTTTAGTACCAGGGGCACGATGTGAGCGGCACGATGTGCACGGCCCGATGTGAGCGGCACGATGTGAGCGGCCCGATGTGAGCGGCACGATGTGAGCGGCCCGATGTGAGCGGCACGATGTGAGCGGCCCGATGTGAGCGGCACGATGTGAGCGGCCCGACGGCGGCGATGGGCTCAGCATGGCGGTCTGCGGAGAATCACTCTGAGACGTAAAAACAGACATTTAATCTGTGAAATTCAAAGCAGGCCGGCAGCTCGGCCTCTGTGAAGGACCAAAATAACCTCCTCGCTCTTCTTTGGGATTTCAGCTGGCGGTGTAAATGGGGCGGATATCGGCGCGGTCCCCCCGGAGCAGCACGCCGCCTCCAGAAGACTATTACGTGGGAATCAGCAGGGACCTGAATCGAGGTCACGAGCCGTGGCTGTTGGGCAGAAAAGGCCGACCGACGTAAACGTGTCCGGCCGCTCGTCACAGCAGACGAGGCTAAAACGGAGTTCGCCGATGTTTAAATGGGTCGCCGGCTTTTACTTTGGCCACACTTCACCCGAGGACGAGCTGAGAAGTGGATTAGTGGGTTGGTGGAGAGTTTCTGACAGCAGAGAGTCACGCGAACTGTTCACGGCGACTTTTAGGAACAAAACAAGTTGATGAAGCCTTTAAGTTTGCAATCACAGTTTTCCGTGTGCAAAGAGATCAGAACCAAAGAGGATGGACGAGCCCTGGATCAACACTGGGGCACGTCAAGGCTTCAACGAGCTGATTGTTCGATGAACTCATGGAGCTGCAGTGAAGGAGCACTGCTGCACATTTCAAAGGTGCAGATTTTAAAGTGACGTGAACGGTCTCAGTGTGTCGCACTTCCACACCTTAGAGGAGGGCCGGTGTCTGCAGGTTGTAGACGCGTCCTTGATCCAACACAGCTGACTCGAATGCTAAACGACCTCCTCAGCATGTGTTCAAGTTCTCCAGAGGCCTGGCAACGAACTAATCATGTGACTCAGGTGAGTTGACCCAGGGTGAGATCTAAAACCTGCAGGACACCGGCCCTCGAGGCCTGACGTTGCCCCGCCCCCTGCTTTAGAGCATCATGAAAGCTTTGACGACTCTGTAAACTCTGTGTTATCGTTTCTTGGTTTGGAGGGAAAGTTTCAGCTCCACAAGCTCAGGTGACTCGACATCTTTGTGCCATCCTCTCTTCTCCTTGAGAAAACCTTAGAACTATAGAAAGTCTTCCTCCTCGCAGCGATTTTCCCCTCAGGAGCTCTTTAAGGATCAAGCTGCTTTGGGATTACATGTGATCTTTGCTCATCATCTGTACCTGTAAAAGGTCCTGCGGGTTCCACCTGTGGCTGTTAGGAGTGCAGAGGAGCACCTGAGAAAGTAAAGAAGCCCTTCATCCACAGCCCAGAGAGGATTCGTACAGAACTCCAGAAGTTTGAGATTTTAATGCTGGGAGGCTTTGTGAATTCAGGCCCAGGAAGCTGCTGGTCCCAGCCCGAGAACAAACAATACGAGTCTCTCGCCCAAGTGTCAGACTCTTCCTTTAAACTCCAGATGACTGAAACCTGCACGGCGCAGACGGCGACACATGACAGCCGTCTCCTCCGACGTGTCAGACTGACAGGAAGAAGAACGTGTGGAATAAAACCAGACGACGTCTCCGCTTCTGCTGCTTCCATTTCAAAACTGTCCGTCACCCGTCTGACAGTCCCGCGGGACTGCGGCGATACATCTGCAGATGATTGGGATCCGTTTAGGCGTCAGAGGAAACAGAAGCTCCGCCTGATTACACGGATCTGTTCCCTGGTCCAGCAGGAACCCGCGCTCGCCCCTGCCAGCACCCTTTAGAACTGGGTCATTGCTAAATATATTAGCGCTCCAGCCGCCTGCAGCTCGGGCGCCACTTTGAATGCAGAGCATGAACACACGGGCCGGGCCGGCTCTTCGGGACCGCTGCAGCATCTCGGTTCCTCTCCAGCATCCCCACGTGAGCCGCACAGACCCGTCACGTGACGTCTATTGATAGAACTGCAGAGCAAAAAATAATCTGGGCAGCAAACAAAGCAGACGTCCAAAAATCAGGCAGCCAGCTGGCAGGAAGGAGAAGCTTCACTGCGTCCCCTCGAGAAGAAACCAACCAAGACGCTCAGGCTTCCCCAGTCGACTTCGTACTGTGGGATTTCTGCCTCAGAAGAACTACGACTGCACCCTCTGCAGCTGCCAGCACTCCAACTCAAATATTCCAGCCGTGAATTTAGGAATAAAACGATTTCCAGGTTCAAACCCAGCAGGAGTGGTGAAGCAGCAACGCGAGCCTCCTTTTAGCCGACTCGCCAGGTTGTGCTGACAGATGGGTTCAGATTATGTCGTGTATGGACTGCGTGTAGGTTTCTGCTTCGTGCAACTTGGGCAACATCAGACGAACACAAAATTTATGGATGCACAAATTACAATTATTCAAAACGTTTGACAGACGGTGTTAAAGTGCCCGAGGAAGCTGGAGGTAGAGGTGCTCGTCCTCGGACAAAACAGGAAAAAGTGACGAATAACAGCAGGTGCAGGTTTGCATTCCTCTACACTGACTGTGCAGTTGTGCCTGCAGCTCATGTGCATGTTAGTGAGTCTGCACTGAGCTGGCAGCCAACACCTAACCAGCAGCCCTCACCAACCAAGCCTGACTAAGCAGTTTGAGTCTGAAACTCTGAGCTGGAGAGATTACATCTCCTGGCTGGTTGGGGAACACCAAACCTTCGGGCACGTCGGGAAATACCAATGAAGGTGACGGTCATTAGAGGCTCTGGGTCTGATGTTTGATGCACACAGTTTCTTCATTCTGACCTGAAACTGGACAGAAATGAGGGCACAGAGTTAAAGTTATTCATGCATCAAAGCGATTTTTATCCAGAGACAGTCTTTGCGTTTCTCTAAATCACAGTCTTCCTACCTGAGCACTTCATACAACATCACATTCACTTATTTGTTCAGTCGAACAGTTGGACTCCTGTGAACCAATCAGGAGCAGCTTTGCCACACAGACTGGAGCAGACGGGGATTGAACCACCAACAGTAGATGATCTGCTCTGCAGCCACAACCCAAAAACCAAACAACCTCTAACCAGGTAGTTTTAGTGTCATTTTGTAACTTTTGTGATCTTTTTAGATGTTTTGTCATTTTTATGATCTGTTGAAAGCTTTATTGGTGGTCTTGAACCTTTTATGTTATTTTCTGATTGTTTACATCTTTGGTTGTTTGTGTGACTCTCAGTCTTAACTCGTCTTTTCTAAATTCAAACCCGTGAGGCAGACGCAGTTACATCTATGACTCATCGTTGCTCAGCTGCATCCACGCGATCGTTCTCCTGTGGACTGAATCTGCTCCACATTAAAGAGACTTCGTTTGAGTCTAACTTCCTAAATTGTTGAAGCCCTGTTGGACCTCAGACTCATAAAAACTTTGGCTGTGACGCGACGACCAGCTGAGTTCAGTCAAAGAAAACAGGAAGACGCAGCAACGCAGAGTCGCCCCGGAGAGAAGAAAACCGCCATTAATCAGCTGACGGAGACGGTGAGAGATGACGCCGGACACCGTAGGTCATATAGGACCACACACACACACACACACACACACACACACACACACACACACACAGTGTGCTAATGAGTTTATTACATTCTGCCCTCAGACAATAAATGAAGCAATCAATCACAGGGGGAACATCTGTGGAGCTCCTCTTAATTGCACAACAGCCTCATCAGCACTTTAACATAGCGAAGAGGAGGAGGAGGAGGAAGAGGAGGAGGAGGAGGAAGAGGAGGAGGCAGCATTTGTACTCCACGACTAAAAGACAAGACAGAGGAAACGAATGGTTGCTCGATCTTCACATGTTTTCACAGATGAGGGGTGGTGTAGGATGGAGGCAACATCTGTGGAACATTTTAATCGCACAGCAGCTTCATCAGCACTCGAGGAGGAGGAGGAGGAGGAAGAGGTGTCATAGAGACATCAGGTCACAGTTTCAGGGACGAGGAGGGGGAGAGTGATGTGAGGTGATGGTGGGAGCTCAGTTTATGTGAGCCTCCACGTTCTCCCTGAAATGAGTAAAAACCCACCTGTGACCTCCGACTGGAGCCACAATTAGCATCTCCGAGTGTGAGGCCGTGAAAGGCCCGCTCCTGCTGGGGAGGACTTCAAGCACCTCGGGCTCCTTCAGGAGGTGGAGGAGCTGTGATGAAGACAGAGAGGAGCAGGACTGACTCCGCGGTGAGTGAGGAGGAGACTTTCCTGCTCTGTTATGGGAAAGAAACCGATGGCGAGCATGATGACCTGCGTTCCCACCCTCACCTGGGAACACCTCGGGGTTCCCAGGTGAGCCGGAGACGGTTGCCAGGGAGCTGGAGGTCTGAGTGAACCGTGGCACTGCTGTCCCAGGTTTCCTCCAGAACAGAGGGATCACGAGTGAGACGTGACGGCGTCAGTTTGTGTGATCGTGGAGTCTGGAGCCCTGCTGGACGTTAGAGGAACTGCAGCTTTTCGCACAAACTGTTGTGGACACTGAATAAGTCAGACATGATTGTTTCAACTGAAGTCCTGATGAGTCTGCAGGCTTCAGCTCTCATGTCTGATTTCCACACGTGCTCCACACGGCTCTGAGTCACACATGATATTTCCCTGTTCACACACTTAACCCGGTTGGAAGGTGCTCATGGTACACGCAGTCCACCTCCTCATCGCGTGTTATTGGGTTACAGCGGCGCTAACCGAGTTAGGGGCGGTCTGTACGGCGCTCGTCCCTGCACCTGCGCCAAACTGAGTTTAGGAGCGTCTAAGAGTGCAGTGATATCTCAGGAAGCGTCTGCCTTTAGCACACATGAGTGAGGCCATAAACGAGTTAGGATCTCTGTCTTATGCTGCAGTTTTGTTTCCAATCGAGTTAGGGAGCGTCCACTCCCGTACAGCACATTAACGAGGAGATAAATGGCTTAGGAGGTGGTGACAACGGAGCAAAGGAAGAAAGGTCCCCTTGAATGCTTCTACGTGCAGGAATTTTATAAGTATAAAGATTATTTTGGCTGAGTCTGCTGGAGGCTTGGATCTTGTGAGGAATTAGAAATTATTTTACTGCTATTGTTAATAATCATCATCATTACCATTGCATTAATAATACAATCTGCAGCATTGATATTGTATTCAGATGTTTAAACATATTGGTACCCAATTAGCTTTTATTACAGGTGCAGTTATAACCACTTTAAACTGTTGAGTTGAATCTATAATCTTAAATGCTTTTGAATGCTTGTTATAATCTTAAATGTGTACGTGCTGGCCTTCTGTCTGGTGGAAAAGGTTACAAGTTGAAACTGAGTGCAGTTCATGATGACATACACAAACACACAGTAGACTTTATCTCATTTATAGGTGAGAGGTTAATCATGTTTGCTTGTAACTCTAAAATTGTCTTTGTAAAAGAGGAATAGTTTCTTGTTGTCTCTGCAAAAGAGGAACAGTTTGCCAGACGAGAAGTGAAAGTTAGACCGCGGACCGGAAACATCTGTCGTGGAGACGGAGACAGTGTTATCTTTAATTGTGTTAAAGGTTATTGTGATTATGAAATCTATCTATGTATAACTTGTATGTCTGTGACGTTTTTGGGGCGTCATTAAATTTAAGCCCTGAAAGGTATAAAACACCTGCTTATGCTCTGTAAGTTGGGGATCGGCGCTGTCTGCGTACAGCGGGCGATCTTCCCACACGTGTGCATTAAAATCATCGTTTGACTCCACCCGGCTGGATCAGTGTTGTTATTATGGAAGTTTATTACCTCCTCTACCCCTCCTCAATATTGAACCCAACATTTTGGGAGGCTCGTCCGGTTATTGAGGAGGGAGAGTGAGTTGGAGGTGTGGATAGAGAAATCTGGGGTCCGAGGTGGTCAGACGGGCAGGCACGAATATCAGTGGTCAAAGTGAGTGGGCATAAGCCGGCTTATCCAAAGGTAAGGCACTACCTGTTGAATTATTTCCAAATGTGCCAAATTGGACATGGAAAAATTAAAGTCTACTCACTGAAATTACTGGTGAATGTCTGTTTTGATTGTGGTGAAGGTCTATAAGTAAAAGTGAGTTCGAGTCTCACTAGGATTTAAGGAATTTTATGGGTTCGAGTCCCAAGGAAAAGGAAAACAGTGAAAGTGAGTTCGAGTCTCACGTAGGATTTAGGGAATTTGGTCATTTTATGGGTTCGAGTCCCAAATAAATTACTTGAGGACGGTGGTTCGAGTCCACTAGGAGGCGCAGTGCTCAGAGGTAACGCTTGCCAAGGCCAGGGACGCCTAGGCCTTGTCCTCTTTGAGGGATAGTCAGTTGGTCACTGTGGAGCTTGGGGCACTCCAGAATAACTAGTGGTTGCACCACTTTACCGTTTGGAACGGTATCTGCGCTTTTTTGGCCAGCAGAAGTTGGACTTCGGGCGTGTAACTTTAACTTAAAACTTCGGGGAAGCCTTGGCTGTGAAATGCCAAAAATAGAGCTTCAGGCAAAGTTTGGGTTGGTTGACACTTTTAAATTGACTTAGGGATTTTAGAGATTAGGCCAGAAACAGTTCGAGTCTGAGACTGGAGAAGTGGTCGCAAAAAACTTATAAGAGTTTATCCGCTGGGCGGTTAGGTTAAATTTTCCGAAATTGTGTAGGTGCTAAAAGGCCTAAAAATCTGTGCAGTTGTAAATATAAGACGTCTGTGTATATAGAATAAGAGATCTCTGTGTGAAAGGAGTCTGAGTCAGTGCTGGAGCTATTTTTAAACGGTGTGTGTGTGAATGCAAATGAGGAGCGGTGACGCGCATGGAGATTGTTGCTTTTGGTTTAGAGTGTTATTGAGCTTTATAACTATTGTTTGCAAATATTGCTAAATGCCTGTAACTAAGATGCTGGTTTTGCTCATTACGAGAGTATAAATAGAGTTCGAATTGATTGCTGTGAATGTGTGATCTGTGACTGAGTTTGGATATATAAATATATTGAGTGCATTGTATATGCTTAAGACTAACATATTACTTTCAGTAGTAACCTTTTTCCAGCAATAAATGCTGGTGTGCTTTTTAATTTCTTGTGTGTGCTGTGAGAATTAATAGAGGTTTCAATTGTTTTTGTTGACTTGCTCTTTCTGATTATGAAAGGCATGTCTAATAGTCTTAGGAAAGCGTATTTTGAGTTATATTCCTCAACTTCTGTCACAGTTTAGGAGTGTGACTGCTGTGAGAAGCAGATTTTGAGTGATTTGGTGTGATTTGTACAAAAATAATAAGTAAGAAAAGCACTAGGAAAGTGGATAGTAGAGTGAGTGAAAAGTGGAAGTTTGAGAGAAAAGGCGGTGCGTGTGAGACGATTCCTGATGTCTGAAAGAGCTCTGTGGAGCACGCTGAAGACTGATGTGAATATTGACAAATGCAAAGAATTTAGTATAGTTAAAAGTGTGTGCGTGAAATAAGGGTGCATTGTTTTTAGATCAAGACTTAGTAGAACCAAAGAGTTTGATTAGGCTGTAAAATAGGAAAGAGGAACAGAAAATATGGCTGCATGTGTGACAGGAACTGCATGCCCATAAAAGGAACTGACTGTGACAAGTGAGCACCCAGACAGAGAAACAGACGAGTTAAACTCTAGGCAGATGAAGCAAATGGAGGTTTTAAGAAAAGAAATGAAAAGGATATTAATTGTATGCTTTAGCGTGTCAAAGAGGTGGACTTCTCTCAACCTGGAATCTTGAGTACAGCGGCAAAACCATAGATTAACAGAATTGGGAGGAAAACAGGCCAGGTTTTGGCTTTAAACTTTATAGCTTGACCTCTCACTTTGTCCCCATCCTGAGAAGAAGCTCAAAGGACAGTTAATCTCGTGATGAAGACCGACAGAACATCGTGGACTTGAAGAATTAACAGCAGGCAAAAGACAGTGCAACTGAACATTTGGACTGACGACGACTGACGACAGCAGCAGCATGTAAGAAAGCACGTGATGCAACATGTACTCTGAAGTACAGGCTGGGCAGTTGAACAGTGGACTAAAGAACTGTGAAGAAGCACTGGACACTGATCTTCAGATTTGCCATGCTTGGAGCAATCTTGAAAGAGACGACTGAAAGTAGAGAAGAAGAAACCACGTGATGAAAACATGCACAGTGAACTGCAGGCTGGTAAGAGCATCACTGTCTGAAGGCATTGAATATGATATTTTGCCAGGCTGGGACTTGATCTAAAAGGAAAATACTGAAAAGATCAACGGAGAAGAAACAGAGAAGAAGCAAGCAGTTGACTTGGGACTAAAGTTGCTGGAGATTTCAAGACAACACAGGACACTGTGAAGAGAAGGACGGAGACCAGTGAGAGGTGAAGCCCAGACGAGTTCGACTGCGAGAATACAGGGTATAATTGGGTTGAAATTGAAGCCTGAACTCATGATGGTTTAGAGATGTCCCCCAGATCACAACAAAGAGGTAAACAGAAAATAGAAAACACACATACACAAATTGTCACATGTGAAATTATTTTTGGAAAAAATCTGAAGTGAGATAGTTTGAATGCAGAAATCAGTGAAAAGATGCATGAATTAAACCTGAAGATAACATGAAAGGCAATGAAGAAACAGCTTACACTCACTGAACATTAACATGAATACATATGCAATGAAGAACATGCTTACATACATGACATAAGTTGGTATTTCTGACCAGAGACAGAGAAACGGGTAGTTTAAGCACTCATGATAATAATGAAAATGTCTCAGTTGTATTTCTTCAGGGGCAAAGCAGACCTGGATCAATTTTCCACATGCAGCGGTCGGAAGAAAGCTATAGGTTAACATCACTGGACATGTTAAGGCAAGTTTCTGGTTGAATTGTTCACAGCACCTGAGTCCCTGAATCTAACAAGTAAGCTCTGACCTAGGGCTGAGGACAAGGAATGCTGTTATTTCAGGTAGGAAATCAAAATTTGGGTTAGCAAATTTGGGAAAGAGAAAACTGACTGCTTAAGTGGAGAATTGTGAAGGAGTCGGAAACACTGCAAAAAGCAACATATGCAAAATCACATACACAAGCAGAAAATGCATTAACCTTACAAGGACAAGCTCATGAAGATTAATGCATAGACATTGATTAAACCAGGCTAAGAACACAAACATACGCAATGAAAATCAGCTTGCTACTTGTATGAGTGTTAAAATGGTGTGAATGTTTAATAAAATACACTTAGAGCTTGAAGATGAGGAATAACTCAAAGAAGCTATATGACAAAGGGAGTGAGGTATGGAAAAGAAAAGTAATTAAAGTAGTGTTTATAAGAGTGACTTAGGAGTACTTTTGTATTGATTGATCAAAGCAAGTGATTAGTATAGAAAGAAAATGAAAGTAATTCAATAAGGTGGTAATGTTTAAACATGTATTTATCTTGTTATGGCAACTTCTTGAGATATGACTCAGTATGCAAATTAGCTGGAGTGAGTGGTGACGAGGAAGCTTCCTGTGTGTCTGTGTGTGACTGAGGTTTTAAATTGAGGAAACAGAGCAGTGACTGCTGCTCTTTATACTTGGTGAAATATAATGGTAAAGTAACAGGTTACGGTTGTATTGGGTTTATATCTTATGCAGAATCTAAGTATGTTAAAGTGCATAAAGGGGGTGATTATTGTGTGCAACTTGTGTGGTTTTAGAGATTTTCGGTGTATTGAGGAGGTGAAATTATGTCAGTTGACCTGGGAGTGTCAGGACTCTGGTGGCAAAACTTTTGTGTGTTTGAGATGGAGGTTGTTATTGTAGTGATGGGTTGATTCTGTTCGTTAGGTTTGGGTTGTTTTTGTTTTTTATTTTTAATAGAGGGAGTTTTAGTAAACATGGACATGTCTAAAAGGGGCCCATTATTTTTGTAACAGTGCACTTAGAGAAAACCTGTCAGGTGTTTTTTTGTTTTGTTTTGTGTTTTGATGAGCTAATAATCAGCTCTCTTTTTTTCTCATTTTCGTTCTAAGCAGGCCTGCAACAGTGAATAACAGCGCTGACAAATTCTCGGGAGCAAATATAAGGTGGGCTTTCCAGATTACAACTGGCTGAGGAGAAGGCTACCTGTGGGGACCTAATCAGGTCGTAAGTCCCTGTCTAAAAGGATTGTAGCGATTCAATCCAGTCCAAAAGCATAAAGAAATATTTTCTTAAAAAAAAACCAAAATAAGACAAATGAATGAGCTCATTTTGCTGAGATTGGAGAATCTGATTACTTGCGCAGGAGTCTCCACTATCAGCAAAAACCTGGTGTGAATGCGTGTGAGTGAATTAGTGTGAATGGATCAAAGTTGGGATGACTAACTTTTATCTTTTTAATTTCCTAAGCTTAGGTGAAGCATTTTTAGTTTGACACATTATATGTGTCAAAAAAGGGGGGAATTTAAGGTTTAATTTGAAATAGGTTTTAGGATCATTTTATGACTTTTGGGGCTTTTGACAATCTAGATATGGTAAAACTGAAGCAGAAATTATTATTTTTATGTTAAGGTTAGAGGATTAAAGTGAACTGAATCCTGTTTAGAAGATAAAATGCCGGTGTTTTTAAGAAGCTGTGTACAAAACTTAAAGGGAAACTGTGGGAATAAAAGATATGGGCAAACTAGTGATTGTAGGAGTAGAAAATGTTTGATTTCTTTTTGATTTCTAGAAGGAGTGGTTATAATGTAGGCTTACACATATTACATAGAGTTATTTCTAGGATAGAGGAGAGAGCTCATACGTAGAGATGATTTTTACACATTGCATTTTGTGCTAATTAAAGAGTTGTGGCTCAGTCTATTGAAGGTTATAAGCTTCACCGAGCGCGACGTCTTGGTTGATATATTGGGGGAGACTTGGAGCAGAAAGAGGGCGCACATGCTTACAAACACATAGAATCCATAAACCTGAAATTCATTTAGCTTATAACTGAATCTGGCTGAAAGAGGAGAAACTTGTTGATATAATTCAGGCCATTAACAAAAGGGGGCCACTGTAGAAGTTAACTCTAGTTTACAGAGGAGCAAAATGAAATAAAGATGCTATATCAACAACAGGTTATGACACAGGAAATGTGAGTTTTAATATGAAGTTAGTGTTAACACAGGGGTTGTTTCTAGGCAGCGTTTAGCTCTGATGAAATTTATGCATGAGTAATTGCTTATATGCTTAAACTTAATTGATTAAAATGGTTGTTTTCTTTGATCTTTTAGTAGAATAGGCGCTTATAATGATTTTCTTGTGATTTTTTGTGAAAGGTGACTTTTAGGTTAGAGTGGAGGCCCTTGCAGCAGCGACAGTTTTGTGTACAGGATGTTGATGATCAGATAAGGGAGAATAGAGCGAGCAACAGGAAACATATGCAGCAACGTGAAAGCAGCGCTTTAAGAGTGTTAAAATGATGATTACTGAGATGAGTAACGTTGAAGAATATGTATAAATAATAGTTAATAAGTCAAAAGATAATTAGGTTCATGCTTTTGATTAAAGAGTCCCAGACATAGTAGGTTGAGCCAAGTTTGAATAAAGAGAACAATTGATGAACATGATAAGTTAGGGAGGCGTAGGAAAAGGTGTTTTGTTCCTTTGCAGGACATCTCGGTTACCACAGAGGGTGAGGATCCTGGAGGCCCGAGACCTGACGGACCACAAGAGAGGGACCCAGAAAAACCTAATCTCATGGATGGACTGTTCTTAAGGGGGAGCTGACGTTTATTACTGGACCACTTAGATGACCATATGTTGTTGTCTGATTGGCTGAGCCAGAAGACGGCTAGAGAGGGTCGGAGCAATGACACAAATAAGTGTGGTGACCCTATTTTTTTTTTAAGGAAAAAGGGTCACCAAGAGAGGGAATGTGAGGAATTAGAAATTATTTTACTGCTATTGTTAATAATTATCATCATTACCATTGCATTAATAATACAATCTGCAGTATTGATATTGTATTCAGATGTTTAAACATATTGGTACCCAATTAGCTTTTATTACAGGTGCAGTTATAACCACTTTAAACTGTTGAGTTAAATCTATAATCTTAAATGCTTTTGAATGCTTGTTATAATCTTAAATGTGTATGTGCTGGCCTTCTGTCTGGTGGAAAAGGTTACAAGTTGAAACTGAGTGCAGTTCATGATGACATACACAAACACACAGTAGACTTTATCTCATTTATAGGTGAGAGGTTAATCATGTTTGCTTGTAACTCTAAAATTGTCTTTGTAAAAGAGGAATGGTTTCTTGTTGTCTCTGCAAAAGAGGAACAGTTTGCCAGACGAGAAGTGAAAGTTAGACCGCGGACCGGAAACATCTGTCGTGGAGACGGAGACAGTGTTATCTTTAATTGTGTTAAAGGTTATTGTGATTATGAATTCTATCTATGTATAACTTGTATGTCTGTGACGTTTTTGGGGCGTCATTAAATTTAAGCCCTGAAAGGTATAAAACACCTGCTTATGCTCTGTAAGTTGGGGATCGGCGCTGTCTGCGTACAGCGGGCGATCTTCCCACACGTGTGCATTAAAATCATCGTTTGACTCCACCCGGCTGGATCAGTGTTGTTATTATGGAAGTTTATTACCTCCTCTACCCCTCCTCAATATTGAACCCAACAATCTGCTGTGGTCCTGGAGCCTACGTGAATAAAGCTGCTAGTTAACAGTCAAATTATGGAAACCGTTGTGAACTGTTTGCACCTGTGAACTGAAGCAAGACAACCTAACAACGGGTTAGCTAGTGGAGGCTAAAGACCAGGAGGAGCCCCACAAAATCACCTCCCCGAGTGCAAGTTTCTGCCCAGACTGTCAGACTGAGACTCAGGTGAGCTCACCTGTTTAAATGAAGGCTTAATGTTAGCATTATTAGGGGCGTGGCCTCTAGAATTCATAGCACGGCCCAGCCAAACTCCAGTTTCCAACAATGGCGGCCGCTACTAAGTTTTAAAATTACTCTGACTAATCTTTCTGGGTCACAAAATAAACTTTTAACATATTTTCAGGCGAGAAAGTAGCTGTGTAAACATCAAATATCTGCTCGGTTATCAAGACATCACATATTTGCAAAAGTGCTCCGACGTTTTCGGAGACATCTGCTACCCAACAGCTCGATAGCTAGCCGAGAGCTCGAGGGTCACTGAAGCCGCCGAGAACGGCACAACTCCCAGCACATCATTTTCAGATCACCGCGGTCTTTCGCTACTCAGGTTAAACGTAATATATAAGTCACTTAGACAACCTAAAAATGTTATTGTTGGGCTTTTTTCAGTGTTTTGTTTGTTCGTAATTAAATCGGTTTGGCTGAGATTAAAGTTATTAGATTAGATAAAATAAAACTTTATTAATCCCCCGGGAGTTTCACACAGCTGAATAAACGTCAAACAGGAAACTGATTAAGCAGAAGTGTGAGATGGTCGAGAGTTTACACCAGTGTCCTGTTATATTTTAGATAGCAAGGAGCAGACGGCTGAGTTTATTAAACTCCACCGAGACAGCGGTGACACTAATCTGAAGGCTAGACCGTCCAATTTCACAGCCGTTTACTTCCGGCCTACCTGACCTTCTGAGGACCCGGCCCACGTAGACCGCGAAGGCCGGGTCCTCAGGAGGATGCAGCCCATAAATTTGGACACGACCTCTGACTAACACAGCTGCTAGCTCTCTGCTAGCTTGACCTCAGCTAACTGTAGCCTAGGGTGACCAACCGTCCTCTTTTCCCCGGACATGTCCGCTTTTCACGTTCTGTCCGGGGCGTTTTTGGCGTTCTGGATGCGGAGAGCCTTAACTTCCTCGACCAGGTCCAGGATGGCTTTCTGCTGCAGTTTGACAGCAGAAATCTCCTCAGTCATAAACTCCAGCGACTTCTTAATGTCGTCGCCTTCCTCGGCTGAGAGACGCTCTTGTAGCGTTGCCCTACAACCCGCTAGCTAGTTTGACACTAGCGTCCTTCGTCTAACATGTTCCAGGGAGCGATGATTTACATTAAGCAGTGTTCACCGAGGTCGGTGCTGATGCTCCACTGCATCAAAGCCGAGGTTAAACACAGCACTCGTGTAAACGAAGGTTGTAGACAGAAAAGTTTTAATGTGACACATTCAGTCTGTGGCTGCAGCTTCACAAGCTAGCACAAGCTAGCACCTGCTGGTTGCTCACAGTGCGGTGACCTCTAACCTTCACATGAGCTGCTGATGAATCCTCCGCCTGCTGCTCTGTCTGCAGCTTTTTGTACGTAGACCTGCTGAATGCAGTCACACAAAACCTTCAATCTTTAATTTATCGTTTTCCCTGGAAGGAACCGCAGGACGACCGGTGGATGAAGATATCTGCTTTTAATCTCAGCCCTCATCAGCAGTCGAGACCAGCGGTGCTTCATCTCTGACGTCTGTAGATTTTCTATGACTAACAACAAAAGATGAAGCTCAGCTCGAGAGTCCTCTTTGGTTTATTTCATTAACTCTGTGACGCTTCTCGCGTCTTTAACCTGAATTTTTCATGTTTTTCTCTTTAATGAATCTTTCATGTATTTATTAGTCACTAAGTGGAGTCCCAGCAGAGGAATCCAGTCACGAGTCTGCAGCTCAGTGACGCCTGGTTACGGCTCATTTGTCGATGATTAAAGGTTCGGGATTAAAAGTCGTGCTCCTCGATAACAACGCTTCACTTAAGAGACGATCAGGCCGCGGGTCAGCCGCGGCTTCGTGCTGATGGTCCGCGACGCGCTCGACAGTTTGTAGAAATGTTCTCGTGACATTTTTGAAGCCCGGCCTGTGATTTCCCTCCAAGCGTGACTTTTCCCCGGGTTCCCTCTCGCCATCCGTCAGACCGCTTCCCGCTCACATCAGCAGATAACATTTACCTCATCATCAGCGACACGCGTGCAGCATTTACAGCTGACATTTAGCCATGTGGCCCACATGCCCGCTCGCTGCCCACAGAGGAAACTCCAGCTCAACATTAGAGGCAACTAATTGCGAGGTTAAAGGTCACAGCAGGATCTGGCCTGCACAGAGGTGCGGCAATTAGTCCCGTGGCAGGAGATGTTAGCGGCCGCTGCTGAAGGGAAGGAGGCGCTCTTCAGCGTGGAGCCGCCCGGGGAGCGCGTCAAACAAAAACGACGAGTGCAAAAGTCAGAGCGGCGTGTCTGAGGGCGGCCTGACCTCAGACGTGAAACAAACCTCTTTGTCTCAGCGAAAAGGACTCGGTTTCCATGACAACAGAGTGCACCTCACCTGATCCCGGCCGCCGGTGAACCCGGGGAAGTCGCGGGCCTTTTGCATTCTCGCTCACGACTTTAAATCTCTGAGCAAAGATCTGAATGTGTCAGTCAGTGGAAACAGAAAGTGTTAGCCTGAGGAGGATGGAGCACTCAGACCTCCACCCTCTAGTCCTCATACGGCCGCTCGTGGTTCCCAAAAAACAGAGCTGAGGGACCTAAATGCAAACTCTGAAGCTGACGGATAAACTGGATGTTAGTGCGAGAACTGGCAGTGCTACTTCAGCACACACCATCACTTTAAGGCAGGAATAAACCAATAAACGAGTGTGTGTGTGTGTGTGTGTGTGTGTGTGAACACTCAGTTTGCAGCTGCTTTTATTGCTTCTCACTCCAGGAGACTCCAGCGATGAGCGAGAAGACTGGCAGCACGCTGCAAAAGCAGGAGTCTTTCCCGTCATCTCCTCTCCCACATGACTCGAACGCAGCATCGCTCCGCCCGTGTGTCTCCTAATGGGTGCAGCGAGGACTCCTCCTCCTCCTCTCTGTAGCCGTTACATCGCACGGATTCCTCCGGAGCTTTGCTTCCTCCATGGCTAAAAGAGCCGAAAATGGTGCTCTCCTCTAAAAATACCTGAACTACACACACGGGTTGGAGTCAGGGAACCTGAGGCTAAATCAGTGTGTGTGTGTGAGTGTGTGTGTGTGTGCGCATGTGTGCATGTGTGTGCGCGCGCGTGCATGTGAGTTTGTGCATGTGTGTGCGCATGTGAGTGTGTGAGTGTGTGTGTGTGAGTGTGTGTGTGTCTGTCTGTGCGTGCATGTGTGTGTGTGTCTGTCTGTGTGTGTGTGTGTGTGTGCATGTGTGTGTGTGTGTATGCGCGCGTGCATGTGTGTGTGTGTGTGTGCAGATCATTTCTTACTGTAAAACTCGCTGAAGTGAACGTGAAAGTAAAAGCAAGGAGAAGGAAAAAATGACAACCCAGTTCAATTACCATGGCAACCACTCCTCATCCTCCCTCCTAACCACACTCGGTGATGTGTGGGGCCGCCCTTCCCAGATTTCCCAGCAGCTGTTTTCCTGTCAGAGACAAGAGGAAGGCTGCAGTTCCTTCAAACCCACGGACGCGAGCGGGGCATTTTATTTTGAAAGGGCTCTGCTGGATCAGAGAGGACAGGAAGTGCCTATTATTAGAAACTATAGATTCTATTTGTCTTCTTTCATTTTTCTATTAATTCATGTCGGTGCAGTGTCACAGCTGGCTGAGACTCAGCGCTCCATCCTTTCGTGTCTGGGACGAGAACAGAGACAGACCCTGACCTCTGCACTTTACAGGCCCACAGAAAAAGCTGCTTTCATTTATGAATCTATAATAATGCAGCATCATGTATTAGTAGCTGTGCATTTTATTTCAAAATAATTAGGAAAGCTGTCAAATAAAAGCAGAGCTGCCACATCACATCGTCACAGCGTCCTCATCACTGCTGACGCTGCAACAATCCATCCGTTAGTCAATAAACCCGAGACACTGAACACTTTATTCTTCTATTTTCAGAAAGACATCAGAACACCTGACAATGAATTATTATGTCAGACTTAACAAGCACACACACACACACACACACACACACACACACACACACACACACACACACAGCTGCTGATGCAAACTGTCAGCTGTCATCTGTGAACCAATCGGCCGCTCGCTGCTTCTCGCCGCAAACAAACCTTTTCATTTCTCGCCTCGTCGTTCTGCTGTAATCACTCTGACAGAGAAGCAGTTGTGGCGTCTGACAGGAGGCGCGTGCGTTTGATTCCCGAAGCCTCGTTTAGACTCCGTCTCCCTCTCAGTTCTTCCAGCTGTGAGGACGCCACGCTCCCAGCTCGCTCCACATCTGTCAAAGATATAAATATCACGTCACCTGGAAGTAAGTGCATCCACACAGGAAGTGATGGAAGCAGATCCAAGGACCAGACAAACAGTGTCATCAGTGAAAAAGCTGAACTTGAGCCAATGCAAATCTTTGTGATGCTGATACTTTTTCCCTTTCTGTCAACTTTCATACGAGAAGTTCAGCCAAAGATGAGGCGTTGCCGTAACAACCTTCCTCACTGCCTCTGAGCTCTCTGGATCAGATGTCGTGTCTCGTCCTCTCTCTCACTTCTGTGTTAGAGGAAAATCTATCATCACTGGGATGAATTCACTTGAACAGGACAAACTTGTTTTTTCTTGCCTTTTAAAGCTGCTGATGAAGCTGTTACAGTTTTATAGGTTTTTATATTCCTGAGCTCCATCACAGTGGACAAACAGAGCTGCTGCTGCTGATTACTCCTGAAAACTGGGAAAGTTCTGTGCCTTTCAGCAGGTCACCTCCAGTGCTGATGTAGAGTTCATATACGATACATCATATCATTTATTTCGAGGAGATGAAACACAATCTGTGTTCATCAAACCCTTAAGATTCATTACCTGTGCAGCAGGACGTCCAAGGACACAATGAAACCCTCCGAACCCTAAATTCAAAGCGAGGCTCAAAGATCCGAGCAGAAATCTCAGCGCTCTGTGCATGCTTCCCCTGTCAGAGGGAAAAAGCAGTTTGACTTTGAACCTGATGATGATCCAAAGAAAAGTAGATTTATTCTTGCTAGAACTCATGGAGTCTCCCCTATTCCCACATTTAACTGGCCGTTAGTTGCAGGGATGTGGTTTGTTTTTCTCCATGCACGTGTCTACAGTTGCTGCAGCCCAGGCTTGGCGCCACATCTGCAGTAATGCGCTGTGGGAAGCGGAGCTGGAGGTTGAGCTTCCTCCATTTCAGCCTTTACTCAGTTAATGCCACCATTAACAAAACAACCCATAATGCAACATCATCTGCAGACTGTTATCCACAAACATTATGCATCACACGGCTCAGTTTGGTTTGTAGCTCACACGCTCACCTTTCCTGAAGCGCCACCTTTGGCCCAGGTGTGCAGATGTGACCCCAGAATGAAGAACTGGGCAGTTTGAATGTTTGCTGTGTTTGAGCCCTCACAGGTGGAGCAGCAGCAGCTTTTCTTATTTGTGTTTGCTCAAAGAAACGTCACGGCGGCAAAAAGACGGAGGAATAAAAATAAACCCCGTCTGTGGACGGAGATGAAGCCGGTCTCAGTGGAGTCTAAATAAAAACACGTGACACTGAAATAGAAAAAGGAAAATGTGATGAAAGAGAAACGATCAGATATCACGTTAGTTTCTTCCTCTTTGTCTCACGCTGTTTGAAGAGGAATGAATCGTCCACAGTTTCAGTCACGATGAATATGAAGCAAACCTGATGCCCAACTGTGTGTGTGTGTGTGTGTGGGTGTGTGTGTGTGTGTGTGTGTGTGTAATAAGGTTTTGACTTGATCTTTGCAAATCCACCAAATGCATGCATCCACACACCCACTCGCTGTCTCCAGCGTCTGCTTCTGTGTGTGTGTGTGGGAGGGTTGGAGGGCCAGTGACTACACCCATCTGTCACAGCCACCACCCTCTCTCCCCCTCGCCGCCACCATATGAGACAATAAGAACATGAGCTCAAAGTGTCTGGAATGAAAAATAAGGAGCCGCAGAGGCTGAGGTCGACTTAAAAGAACATCATGATGGTTTATGGTGTTTTGAGACTGAAAAACTTCACCAGAGCCGAAAATTCCCTCCACGCCGAGCGCGCACTGAGCTCCAGGATTCAGACGGATGTCTGGATCAGCTTTGATTTGTGGCATTTTCTTCAGAATGTCAAAACAATGTCTCAAGTTTTCTTATTTCTTTAGTTTGGTGTGAATTTTAACACCAAATGTCTTAAATGAAAAGTTAATCACTGTTAGTCCAAGTCCATCCATAACATCCTAAATAAGCCTTGTAACAGCAGCAGTGCTCTCCTCCTTGGAGTGCCAGGTAATGTAGTTTTGTCAAAATCTGATAATTAATGCACAAAGTATTCTGTGGCGTAATGACAAACCCCTCATTTATCAGTGAGCAGGGTGGCTGCTGGGACATGCTGCTCCTGGTCTTTAAATGTAACCAAGTCATTGAAGGAAAATTAAATACAGGAACGCTAAAACATCAGGAACTCCAGGCAGGTTTGGAAAAGTCATGAAAAGTGTGTGACGCACTTAAAACCTGGAGAAATGCTGCACTGACCAGCACACCTGGAGGCCAGAGAAAAGCATGCACACCTGTGGCAAATGAAGCTGTAACCTTTCTGTTTGAATATTCTGGACCTCTGCATCCTGATAAAGGCACTGGCTGATATGCACGGGTGTATTTTTATGCCTTTAGCAATCTAAGAAAAAAAAAAAAACCTTTATTACTTTTCAAAATGTAGCTCGAGGGCCTGAACTGTTTTTAGTCACATTTTCTACATTTTTATTGAACTGAGCAGTTTCCAGTTGCTAAACCTAAAAAACAGGTGAAAGTGAAAAGAATAAGTGGGAGGAAAAAAACATCCATCCACTGTAACGGTTTACTGCAATGAGAGCCCGATGCATTAACATGTTAGTGTACCTCAAGGCTCACCGTTGGGTGCTCTGCTGTTTAGTTTAGTTTAGCAACAGAACACTAGGTCGACTAAGGTGAAGAGAACGCTTGGTTGTTTTAAAGAAAGCATAATTAACTTGAGCAGGTAGCAAACCAAACAGGCGTACCTTAAAACAAAACATCTTCCACCTAACTTAGACCACAGAAAGGTTACAAACTACACCTCAACTCTCCAGCCAGGAAAAAAGACGACATCATAATAAAAAGGGCAGCGCCGCCATGCAAGCTTTCTCTGGAAGCAAACACATAAACTGTAACCCGATCATGAAGCAAAGACCAACAGAGAGCTCGCTGAAGGACCTGGAGTGCAGCTTTAGACAGTTTAATTATGCCCTGGAGGTCATCCATTGGCTGGATGACTCAGACCGCAGCCAATGAAAGGCGGGAACATAAGAGGGAAGGAAGGAGCCAGGACCTGGACACTCATGGTAAACATGAACTTCCACCCTGCTTCCACTTAAGGATAAGTGGAAGGGAATGGATGGATGATGGATAGATGTAAGGATTGATGAGTGAATGAATGAATGAACGAGTGGATGGGTGGATGTACAGATGGATGGATGGATGGATGTACAGATGGATGTACAGATGGATGGATGTCCAGATGGATGGATGGATGGATGTACCGATGGATGGATGGATGTACAGATGGATGTACAGATGGATGGATGGATGTACAGATGGATGTACAGATGGATGGATGGATGTATAGATGGATGTACAGATGGATGGATGATGGATGGATGTACAGATGGATGGATGTACAGATGGATGATGGATGTACAGATGGATGGATGTACAGATGGATGGATGGATGTACAGATGGATGTACAGATGGATGGATGTACAGATGGATGGATGTACAGATGGATGGATGGATGTACAGATGGATGGATGATGGATGGATGTACAGATGGATGGATGATGGATGGATGTACAGATGGATGGATGGATGGTGTTTGTTTCCTGGTTTTGTGTATGACAGAAATCCATATTAAAGAAAACTAAACGTGTTTCTATAACTGGGAGCACAGGATCAGTTTGCAGACATTTACTAACTTTTATAAACATGAACATGTTTAGAAGAAGAGGTGCTTTATGGCAGATTAACCCATGGGGCTGAATCCATGTCCGTATAAATCGGCGGACACCGGATCATCCATCACGCTGTCCTATCAGATGTGACGGGTTTGTAAATGTGTCCATGTGCTTTTCCTTCTGATCTGTGATGTTTTTCATCTTCTGCGGTCTCTGTTTTATCGTTTACATTCTTATTATCTCAGCTAAGCTTTGGCTTTCTTTTGCAGTTTATAAATGCCGTCAGCTTGGCAGTGACTGCAGGGGAAAATTAGCGTGTGTGGCTACATCTTTCACACTTATGTGATGGACCCGGGCGCTCATGTTAATTAATCTGTACTGTCCCTATTTTTAAAAGAAGCAAACATGCAGAGAACCAGACAAACTGAACCAACTACAGAACCTCTTTGGAAGAGTTTATCGATAGAAACGTCAGATTTAATAATATCTCGCTGGTCGCTTCAGAGCACAGTCAGCACGACTACAGTAAGCTAAAAGAGTTCAAATGAATGTTCTCACTCCTATAAACGGCCTCCATCAGCTATCGTCAAGCAGAGATGTGGCTAGCAGGAGCTCTCCTTCACCTCCTAATTGGCTCAGTGGGCTGTTAGCGCCTCATTAAATATCGCCTGTGGCACGATCACAAATAGAAATGAGACTGAAACAGAGGAAAACTCTGCTGCTGTTTGCTGGACTTTCACACAGAATCACTTCCTGTGTTTAAATGCCCGCTTGCTAACAGGAGTCCACATTTAAACATCAACGCTATTATTGCTTACTGAAGCCAGAAACGAACATATTTGGAGCCAACTCACTCATCAAGCTGCGTCCACTGAGTCTGTTAGTATAGTAACCTCACAGCAGCCATATTATTGGTCAGATGTTGTCATTAAAACACTTTAAAAGCCTCCAACGACGTCCAGAATTCAAGTTCAGGGACTCCAGCTAGCTGAGGTGAAGCCTATGTCACCATCTACCTGTTAACGAGGCCACGCCCCTAAATAAAAAAAACCCCTAAATGGCTAAAAACTGACAGCTGGTAGTTGCTATGATGGAGGCTCTAAACGTGTTTATTTAGGGGTCTGTGGGAGCTGACTGGCGCCTCTGCTGGACATTAGAGGAACTGCAGGCTGGGACCTGCTTTAACCCTTTAAAACCGGTCAGAGCAGCACGCTCTGTTTTGCGTAACTATTTTTAAATCCCGGTAGCTCTGCAACCACGTGAGCTAGCGCAATAATTTTTTTTGCATATGAAACCGGAGGAGTTGTACTTACATCTTATGCCATCAGCTTGTCCTCGGTCACAGTTTCCTTCCACATATAACTTTGCAAAAACTGCATAAAAAGCACTTGCAGCAACAAAAACATAATATTCCAGAAACAGCTTTGCTGATCCGATCAGCTGTTTGTAACACTTCCTACGTCCATCAGCGCGAACTATCGCATGTCCGCCATGACCTGCCCGAAACAGGAAGTGACGTCATTTTCGCGGAAATGTAGTTTTTTTTACCATCAGGGCCTCATGAGCCTATACTGGTGTTTTTAAAAGTTATCTTTGACTTTATGACTTTCTGTGTCGTTTCTGGGATGCTTAGGACTCATATTGCACTGCTGGAAATAGTTTATTTTGATGCATATGCTGCTTTTTTGCAAATTTGCATTATAATATTTATTTTCGTTTTTCCTGCAGTGTATAAAAATTGGTGTATTTCAAAAATAAAAATATGAAGACACTCAAAATAAATTTCCTGAGGTGGGAAACTAGTTTGTGCAACTTTTTTGTATTTACAGTTTTGAGGGATAAGCCTCTTAAATTTCTCTAACTAGAAATATATGTTAAAAAAGCAAAAACGATTTTCAATTTTTTTGTAGTTTATTGCACTTTTTTGCAATTTATGTAATTTCTATTCACTTAATGCAGACATATTATTAAAATTTAGGCTATAATGGTTGTATTGATGTATAGCAACTTGAAATGCTCCCAAAAATGGCTCCATAGCATGTAAACATATAATATAAGCTCTGGCGGACTTGGTTCTATGGTCGGTCTTAAAGGGTTAAGTGAAGAGTTAACTGGAGACTCGTCGTCCTTTTAGAGACATTTTAGGTCTGTAAAGAACCAAATGTCTCCAGTCGGGCCACAGCTGGTCTGATGTTAATGTAAAAATATGAAAAGATTGAAACTTGAGTTTCTTTTGTTTTTCAGGATCAGCTGACAGCCTGTAAAGTCCTGGATGTTAAACTGAAACTAAAAGTTCCAGTTGCTCACATGCAGAGACTGTGTGTGTGTTTTGCCTTCATTGGGATGGAAATGATGCAGTCAGCCGTTTCTGTAACTAAGAACACTCTGTGACTTGTCCCTGAATTCATTCACAGCACTTTCAGGCGCACAATCACACTTCTGTTGGTTTATTCAGAGAAGCAGCGGACCAGACGCTCAGCAGGAAGATCCACATGAACCAAAGCAAACAGAACAAATCCCAACACGCACGAGGGAAGTCATCGGGTTAGAAACATGGCAGCGTACGAGAGATTCATTTGCAGTGAGCTCGGTCGAGGCTGGAGTGGATATAACCAACCGAGTGTCCTGTGTTTCCTGCACGAGCAGCGGGATCATGTTTCAGACCGTTTCACACATGTATTTGTGTGAATCTGGTTTTTATGGGCCAGAACCTCAGCTCAGCTCGTTACCTGCAGCTGTGAAACAACTGCCTCAGAGTTATGTACAGACTGTGTGCAGTCACAATCACCTCAAACGTTTCTAGATGTCCATGAAATGCCCTTAAACCTCTCTGACGTGTCTTCAGATCTCCCCTAAAAATTAAGGCTCTGAAAATGTTTTCAGTGATTTACTGTAATTTAAACAGGAATCATTAAATTGTTCCAGTGTTTGGGTCTGGTTAAACTCCACTGTTTAATCCCACTGAATCATCTGAGACAAAAACATCTTCAAATCTGCCAGAGAGGCTTGTAATATATGTTAAACTGCAGCATATCTTTAAATCATCCAGAAAGAGTCCCTAAAAACTCCTCGAATCAACTAAAACCCATCAAATGTGCAGAATTTAAATAAAACAGTCTGAAAGAAAACTGTTTGAATAGTTTGAAATGTTCAGCATATCATCATCAGACAGAGGCGAGCTTCTGCGACTCGGTCACACCGGACTCCCGTCACAAAGACGTGGACACTGATAAACAGCAGGTGCAACTGTGACTTTAAATTAAACACCTTTGAAACCTGCAGTTACTGCTGAACAGCACTAACTGACTGAAGTCTCCCCAAAAGTTTGAATTCTCCATCCATTCATCTTTTTCCACTTATCCGGGCCGGGTCACGGGTGCGGCAGCTTAAGCAGCAACTCGCTCTTCTGGCGACCTCCTCCAGCTTATCCGGGGGAACACCAAGTGTTCCCAGGCCAGCCGAGAGATATAATCTCTCCAGCGTGTCCTGGGTCTGCCCCGGGACCTCCTCCCGGTGGGACATGCCTGGAACACCTCACCCAGGAGGCGCCCAGGAGGCATCCTTGTCAGATGCCCGAATCACCTCAGCTGCCTCCTTTCGATGTGGAGCAGCAGCGGCTCTACTCTGAGCCCCTCCCGGATGGCCGAACTTCTCACCCTATCTCTAAGGGAGAGGCCAGCCACCCTTCGGAGGAAGCTCATTTCCGCCGCTTGTATCCGCGATCTCGTTCTTTGGGTCACTACCCACAGCTCGTGGCCATAGGTGAGGGTAGGGACGTAGATCGACCGGTAAATTGAGAGCTTCGCTTTTACGCTCAGCTCTCTCTTCACCACGACGGACCGGTGCAGCGTCTGCATCACTGCAGCCGCAGCACCAATCTGTCTGTCGATCTCCGGCTCCCTTCTCCCATCACTCGTGAACAAGACCCCGAGATACTTGAACTCCTCCACTTGGAGCAGGGTCTCGTCCCCAACCCGGAGTGGGCACTCCACCCTTTTCCGGCTGAGGGCCATGGCCTCAGATTTGGAGGTGCTGATTCTCATTCCCACACCTTCACTCGCAAGGTGGAGGCCATCACCTGAAGAAGCCAACAGAACCACGTCATCTGCAAAAAGCAGAGATGAGATCCTGAGACCACCCAGTTGAATTCTCTGGATGTGCTAAAATATTCTTCAAACTGCCTCAAATGTAATCTTTGAAAATCCAAATCTGTCTGAATTTCCTGATTGACCTCTTTGATCAACTGAAACTTCCATGAATCATCTAAAGCACTTCAAATGTCCTTTAACCATCGTAACAGTTTCCTTTATCTGTTTGAATCCACTGAAATCCCCATAGTTCTGTATCAAACATAGAAATGATCCTTGAATCAGCTTAAATGAACTCAGGAAATAATCATCTCTCTGAAATCACCTTCTTCCTGAAATGCCTGAAAAATTTGCAAAATGTCAGAATTTCCTAGAAGCCTTTGTTGGGTTCAATATTGAGGAGAGGTGCAGGAGGCAATCCAGGAATAACAACACTGATCCAGCCAGGTGCAATCAAACGATGATTTTAATGAAGTACACGCGTGGGAAGATCACCACCATACACAGACAGTAACTGATCTTCAACTTACAGAGCATAAGCAGGTGTTTTATATTTTCGAGGGCTTAAATTTAATGACGCCCCAAAAACGTCACAGACATACAAGTTATACATAGATAGAATTCATAATCACCATAACCTTTAACACAATTAAAGATAACACTGTCTCCGTCTCCACGACAGATGTTTCCGGTCCGGTCTAACTTTCACTTCCCGTCTGGCAAACTGTTCTTTTATTTGCAGAGACAGCAAGAAACCATTCCTCTTTTAAAGAGACAATTTTAGAGTTACAAGCAAACATGATTAACCTCTCACCTATAAATGAGATAAAGTCTACTGTGTGTTCGTGTGTGTGTGTGTCAGCCTGAGATGCACTCCATTTCACCCTTCACCTCACGCCCCAACACTCACAGTCAAACAGAGGCCACTCTCTGATGTATTAGCAGTTTCCTAAAACTATATGTATGCTATGTTGAGTAAATGTCTTAATCAAATGATACTACTTAAAACCTCATAAAGGAATATAAACCAATAAAGATACTAATGAGTAGTCAGATATATGTGTTTTGTAAGCCTGCGCCCCCTTTTCGCTCCAAGTCTCCCCCAATATATCAACCAAGACGTCGCGCTCGGTGAAGCTTCTAACCTTCAATAGACTGAGCCACAACTCTTTAATTAGCACAAAAATGCAATGTGTAAACATAGTTAAAACTGTACCTGAAATACAAGGTTAGTAGGATAATCATATGCATAAACATTTTAAGGCCCTCTTAAAGCTATCTGTTACATTGTTAAGGCAATGATTATACTGCAGATTATATTGTGCTGGTAAAATACTTTTGTTCAACCCCACAATTCCCCCTTTTCGACCTCGGGCCTGCCAGAGGTCGACACACATGTGGTTGCTCACACCTCAGCCACCTCAAAGACTTCCACATCCCTCACTGGCATCATGGACATTGGGGCCACCGCCCCAGGATCCACTGCCCTCGTGATCACCTTCTCTAACAAACTCCGGACACAAGGGATGAGACAGCAACCACAGGTCACCAAAATACCCACCATAACAGCTACAGAAAGCATGAATGAAAGTGCAAGCCCCTTCCACCGTCCGAACACAGAGGTTACCCAGCTCTCCAGCTTGTTGTCAATTCCCGAGTCCTCATGCATGGTCTTGGAGAGACTCTTCAGCCCTTCCAAAGCTCGCGTCACTGAGCCATCTGGAGCAGTGTTATTCGGAATAAAAGTACAACACTGGTCACCGAACATAGCACAAACGCCCCCTTTTTCCGCCAGCAACATATCAAGGGCCATTCTGTTTTGTATTCCCAACAATGAGGTCGGACCCATCTGCTCCGCTAACCCCTCTATCCCGTCTCTGGTAAGGTTAGAGAGCCTCAGCAAATTATAGTGAACATAATTAATTCTGTCCACATTCTTGTTTGGGGTCACTGGAAAGAGAGCAGAGATTATTGGAAGATTCTCAAAACCGGCTGCTACTTGATCTGCAAGTTTATATTCACTTGGAACTCCCCTGGGGACCCCTATCGAGTCAATCCAGGTTGGAGAGTTCAGCCTAGGGTCATAAGCGTGCATTCGCTCAGTCCTGCTTCCGGACAAGATATGCCTCTTTCGTCTAGCTGCCAATATGCGGGTGTCGTGTTGTTCAGTGGTCTTTACTTGATTCCCAATTAGCATTAGAGGTGCTCCTAATCTCACCATTGCGCACATCCCCACGCTTCCTAGAGGAACACGAACCAGAAGAGTCTTATGGCCACAGTAATAATAAAGTCCACTTCTAGCCCAGGTTCCAATCAAAGTGGATGCATCACTTACATTATTTGAGGCTCTCCCTGTCTGGATAACAGAACACCAACTTGGGTCAATTTCACCCACATCATATATTACCTTATCAGTGGAGAATTTGAAACACGTATAATTATCTTTTTTGGGCCAAAATGGTCCTGGCTTTGTCCGCTTATCAATTGGGGGAAACAAGCTGGACAACATAGTACAGTTACCAGTATTCACTGCTCCTCTAGTTAATCGCAACATACAATCATAGCCCCACTTGTCCTCAGGATGGAGTGGAGCGGGCTCTGTGAACAAACGTGGCCTAGCTGAGGCACAAGCTACACAATTGGACACCTGCTGTTCCCTAGCATTTTGAGCCATCCAGTCCAGCCAGAGGTTACTGTCACTGAAGCCAGTGGCACGCTCAATTAAATCTTGGGGTTTCAAACTAGTATAGTCCACTATCAGGACTCGTCTACCCTTTGGTTCCTGTTCCTCCGGTACCCCATTTAACGACTCATTTCCCCTATGTCCTGTAAAATCTGCAACAGAATTTATCGGTTGATCTATCCCGTGTGTGGCCTGTTCTTCTCCCAATGGCTTTACGGAGTTGGTCTTTCCGAGAAAATTAATTTTAATTAACCCCTTTGGATCAGTTCCCACAGTTTCCACACCCAGAACCAAGTATACAGGATTTTTACGACGCCAGTTGCCCAGCGACAAAGTCAACGGATTCTTAGATGGGCTGTAGTCTCTTTGGAATTTTAGCTCGTTCTCTGATCCCTGTTCCAACGGTTCCCAGTTTTCCCCCGTGTAACCCTTTACCTGATCCCAAGTTCGACACCAGTTCGCAAAGGGCCGACTTCCTCTTTCACAATGGGTGCTCACTGCATAATCCCAGCAAATCCACACATTGTATCCTCTCCAGCTACTGTCTGCCCCTTCGCACTTGAAAACATCACACAAGTCAAATGTGAATGAAGTTGTAGATTCATTAACATAATTCAACTCTAGTCCACCATATGTGCTGAGGCACTCATCCCGCCTACCCGAGATTTCGCGCTTCAAGCTCGACCCTGCTTCAGTAAACGGTTTCTCTTTTGGTGCTGGACGGGACGGGCCTCTGTGTTCAGACAGCTGGAGTGGGCTTTTCTGCAGAAGATGGACAAGGAAACATATAGCCATTATTAATATTATTACAAACATCAGACGTACAACCACAAGCGACATTTTAATGGTTCCTCTCTCCTCACTGCTCTCTGATTCACGGCGTGGCATTTTATTATGTAAATTTTGCTTAGAATAAATTTCAAAGCGTAATTTGTTTCTATTTCTCTTATGTCTCTTGTTTTTATTTTTAAACCACCCCTTTTCAAACTCTCAGTTTGCTACCACTCCTTTCTGTAGACGCGGCGATTTCCTCCTTGGCGCCTCTTCTTTCTTCGGCCTTCCAGGTAGACTACTGGTCGGCCCGTTGCACAGGGGAGAGGGTTTATTCTGCCTCTTTAATTCGTTACCCCCTGTGTTTGGTGTAGCCGGGTCTTCGTCCACTAGACGCTCGTCTGCTGCTGCACACTGCGTCCAATGGAACCAGGTGTCACCTTTTCCTTTGAGCTGGACCGCTGTGGCCGTCCGGGCAGTCACCTCATACGGACCAGTCCAGCGAGGCTCCTTCCACTTCCGCTTAATGACCTTTAGCCACACTGCCTTTGCGTCCGGGACCTCTCCTTTCCCCACGGGCCTCTCACATGTAACCTGTTTTGTGAAGCTGGACACAAGAGCTTTCAACTCATTAAAATATTCTGCGTGAGACTTATTACCTGTCCTGGGCTGCTCCACCGGGACCACTGTCCACGGTGCTGGGAATTGTCTCCCAGTCAGCAGCTCATACGGCGTAAAACCTGTGGATTGGTTAACAGAACATCTTATGGTCATCAAAGCAATCGGCAGGGCTGCGACCCAATTTAGCCCTGTTTGCGCACAAATTTTTGCCAACTTATTTTTCAAATTTAGGTTCATTCTCTCTACTTTCCCTTGAGATTGGGGATGGTAAACTGTCCCAAACCTATGTTGCACCCCCAACATCCTCTCTACTTCTTGCAAATCTTTGTTCTTAAAGTGAGTGCCATTATCCGACCGAATTCTCTTAGGAAACCCATGCCTTGGAATGTAATGATTGATTAAACACTTAATCACACTTTTCGCGTCCTCGCGTTTGGTTGCCCATGCTTCGGGCCATCCAGTCAGCGCATCCACACATACCAACAAATATCTCACCCCACCAGGGCCTGTGTCAATCATGTCAGTATAATCAATCACAATTTCTTCTCCCGGCCTCTCTGGCACGAGGAAGTTACCGGCTTCAGGTTTCACCGCCGGCTTCGGGTTGTGTGCCCCACAAATCAGGCACGTTCTGGCCTTCTCCAATATCATCCTTTTCAACTCAGGATGCCACCATCGACACAAATTTCTCTCCATCTGTTTCACACCCACGTGGCCAAGCCCGTGGGCCTCACTTACCTCCTGTTCCGCCAATTTTGTCGTTAAAGCGGGACGCCCATCCGGCCCCCGCCACAAGTTTCCATCCTGCCAGGCTCCTTTGCTTCGCCACACCCCCTTTTCCTCTGGGGATGTCTCCTCCTGAGCCTGTCTGAGTTCCTCCATCCTGTCAGTGCCCGCTTCCTCTTCTGCGGTTACCTGCACCATTTGTCTCTGTCCTTTATAACCTGCTGCTTCCTTGGCGGCTTCATCAGCTTTCTGGTTTCCTTTTGCCACCATACTGTTCGCATGTGAGTGCCCTTTGCATTTTATGATACTTACCTCATCTGGATCCTCCAAGGCCTTTTCCAGTTCCTCCATTTCCTTTTTGTGACAGATTGGTGCATTGTTTGCTGTTCTGAACCCGGCTCTTTTCCACTGAGCCAGTTCCACGTGAGCTGCTCCAAACGCATATGCTGAGTCAGTGTAGATGTTCACTCTCATGTTCTTAGCCAACCTCAGAGCTCGAGTTAAGGCTATCACTTCAGCTCTCTGAGCTGACTGCTGTCCCTCAATTCTTCCTGCTTCTTTTACCTGAAACTCAGTTCCTACTCTACAGACTACAGCATAGCCGGCTTTCAATCCTTCTTCATCTCTGTGGCAGCATCCATCTGTGAACCAATCCTCAGCTCCAAGTATAGGCTCTGCCTTCAGATCTTCCCTGATTTTCTCTTCGGCTTGGGCTTTTTTTACGCAGTCATGTGGTTCTCCTGACCCCATTAAATCTGCCATGTTAATTCCTTCGTGTGTGAATGTCAGATTTGATGCATCTAGGATTTTGCTCAACCTCTGTTGTGTCAATGGAGTCATTGTGAATGCCTGTGAGTTCACATACGCCACTACACTGTGTGTGGTAAGCACTTTCAGTGGGTGTTCCCTCACTATGTGTGCTGTTTTCTGAATGATTTTGGCTACCCCTGCTGCATATTGTGTGCATGTGGGATGCCTTGCTTCTGTAGGGTTTAAACTTATGCTAACATACATAAGCACCTCTCTACCTCCCCCCTATATCAACCAAGACGTCGCGCTCGGTGAAGCTTCTAACCTTCAATAGACTGAGCCACAACTCTTTAATTAGCACAAAAATGCAATGTGTAAACATAGTTAAAACTGTACCTGAAATACAAGGTTAGTAGGATAATCATATGCATAAACATTTTAAGGCCCTCTTAAAGCTATCTGTTACATTGTTAAGGCAATGATTATACTGCAGATTATATTGTGCTGGTAAAATACTTTTGTTCAACCCCACACCTTCTAATGTCCTTAATCTTCAAGCATCTCCCAGAAACAACCTTGAATCTCCCCGACGTCACTCCGGGGAATCAGAGGCGGCCTCGGACGCGTCAGTCTGCAAAGGTCACAGCGCATCTCTGTGTGAGAGCCAACCCAAGCTCTCTGCAGACACCAGAGTGAACCTCGCCTGTGGGAGAGGACAGGTGTGTGTGTGTGTGTGTGTGTGTGTGTGTGTGTGTGTGTGTGTGTGATTAAAGCGTGATGGTGTCGTTAGGTGTCCACTCTGATGTGAAGGACGCAGGAGTGAGTCAGTGTGCTCCAAAAACCTGAAGATCAACGCAGACGCTGAATTCAATCATTAAAGTCTTCTCACTGTAATTACTGCAAATCCCATTTAAGCAGGAAGCACACACACACACACACACACACACACACACACACACACACACACACACACACACACACACACACACACACACCACCCATCGCTCGCTCTGGGAGTGGTGGGCGGGTCACTGCTGACACATCAGTGGTTTCAGCAGGACTCCGAGAAAGCATCGGAATTCCTTCGCAGCCCATTTTCACTCACACAGTAACATCTGGAGTGGGCGTGGCATAACAGCTGTATCTGAGTAATGCAATAAATGTGTTTACACACAAACTCAGGAGCTGCTGAAAGCTGTGGAGCTCGTCACACCTCCTCCTCTCCGAGTGTTTTTGTCAGACTACATGTTAACCATCACTTCCTAAAAGCTTCCAGGACTCCATGAAGCAGGCTTGAAATCTCAAATCATCATGGAAACCCTGAAAGTTTCCGGACTTTCACGACACATTCCTGCATCGACCCTCATTAACTGGAGCGTGTTTGAAACATTTGCAGCTGTATCTCCTCAAACCAGCTGACAATTCCTTAAATCAGCCCGAGCTGCTGAAACATCCTCCATCCTTGAATCAGAAGAAGGAATACCTGGAAGTCTTTGAATGCACTGAAACATCCGAACTCTTAGAATTACTGTGGAAACTGTTACCCAAACTCCACGGGTCTACCACTAAATGCAAAAATATCCTTAAATACTTTTAAATCATCTAAAATCTTTTGAATCGCCCGAAGCATTGATGTCACTCCCACAGTTCCTCTTAAATCCCTTTGAATTATCACCAAATCCCACTAAAGATTCTTTACTGTCCTTGAATCATCTGAGATCCTTTCAAATAATCGTTAATGACATTGTTCGAGACAATCACCTTTTATCACTTTAGATATCTGAAACCAGCCTGAACAGTTACTGTCCTCTTGAATCATCAGGAATAAATGCCTTGAATTGGATTTAAATCTCCTGAATTACCTTAAATCTCATTGAATCACCTGAAAACATTACAGGGATTTATTCCTTCACCCCTAAACTCACTGAAACATTCAGTTCCTGATTTCTTTGGGTAACAAACTCAGTGATTCGTCCTTAAATCACTTTAATCACATAAAATCATTCCTAAATGATCCTGGAAGCTTCCGGTTCATAGAAAATCTCTGAGCCATCAAGGAATCCTGGATGTATTTAACTGAAGCAACACGTTCCTGCTGAATCTCCATAAACCGTCTGTGAGGAGAAAAATAATCCAATCATATATGCTGGAATTAATGGTAGAAATATGAATGCAGGGTGTAACTCGGGCTTTTCCCTCGGTGTCATCGATGCTCTTCCCGAGCTGCTGAAGCAGAGAGCTGGTTAAAAATTCCAGTGTGTGTTTTCCTGTGTCCAAACTGTAAGGCTGGCCTCAAACTGTCAGAGCTCAGCTTTAACTCGACCGGAGTGACGAGCACAGCCATCGAAGGCAGACAGCCTCCGACGGCATGATTGGCAGAGTGGCATTTGCCTCTACGTGTGTGTGTGTGTGTGTGTGTGAAGTTCCTGTGTGGCAGTGTATGATTGTAGCAGCCTAAGCCAGCGTATCGCCTCAGCACGCTGACAGAGCGCTGTCTGGTTGGGATGCTGTGTGTGAACGAGGGTGTAGGAGTGTGTTTTCTAATGAGCCCCATTTAAATGAGTGCGTGTACTCGTATATCTATCTTTGTGAGGACCAACGTGAGGTGGTGAGGACCAGTGTTGGTCAAGTTACTTGAAAAAAGTAATCAGTAACTAATTACTGATTACTTCCCCAAAAAAGTAATCCCGTTACTTTACTGGTTACTTATTTTCAAAAGTAATTAATTACTTAGTTACTTTTTAAAAACACGATTCACAACCTGAATAGGTGATAAAGTGATAGATCTTTCAGCCCAATTCTACTTTTTCTACATAATCATCATACAAAATGTAATCAAATGGAAAAGTCTCTTTTTAAAACTTGTTTTATTAGTTTTAATCTTTTAACTTTATGCATCAAGCAAAAATTTAATTATCTGCAACATTCACTGACTGGAAGAAATTAGTTTAACATTTAAACCTATTTTCTGCACATTCCAGCACATAAAATAAAATATTTTTTGTGTGTTTACACTCAGTCTTTCAAATAGATGCAAGTAAAACACAGCAGAAAATAAATAAAGTCAAAGACTAGCTGTCCTGTTGCTCTATTTTCACCTGTAAAGCAGGAGTGGGGTAGGCGGAGGTTTACCCTGGTGCAGGTGTGCAGCGGTCAGTGGAAGAATCCGCGAGTTTCTCTGTGAGTTTCCCATTACGTCGTAGCTACTCGGTGCTTGTTTGGAAGTTTAGGGGTTTTTTTCGCTGTAAAAAGAAGTTTTCTTCCCACGCACAACGGACACTAATGTTTTTGTCACTTTTTCTGGAATCAAACTCAAAGTAAGGTCAGTACTTCCACGCTTTAAACGCTGCACGCTCATACTCTCTCTGCACTCGATATATGATCCATTGTTGATCTGCACACAGCTGTTGTCACGAACGTCGCACTCGCTTACGTCACTGTCATGAGACATTCTCGCAAAAAAATCACGGTTTTAGTAACGCAGTAACGCAGCGTTCCTACGGGAAAGTAACGGTAATCTAATTACAGTTTTTGCAATAGTAATCCCTTACTTTACTCGTTACTTGAAAAAAGTAATCGGATTACAGTAACTGCCCATCTCTGGTGAGGACATGGGCCAGACTGTCGGAGGACTGTTTAAGGCATCAGAAGCAGAAGTTAGACCACGCTTAGAAAAACCGGGTTTTGCAGCAGGAGACCATCTCAGCCTGCTAACCCGGTTTGTTCCTTTTAAGGTCCTTGTTTGGTGCAGACGGAAACATCTGTTAAAAGGCAAACATCTGTCGCACTAAGCTTCTTGGTTACCATAATGAGCTGAAGAGTCTCGTAGGAGGATCATTGGAGGAGCTGCTGTGTGGTGTTAGGAGGCCTGAGCTCATGGAGTCAGACGCTCTCCTCTGAACCTCCAACGGCAGCGATGGAGGAGCCTCTGAGAGTAACGTCACCAGTCAGTGGTAACTGTGTCGTACTGGTTTGTGCATCTGAATGTGGACAGCTTTCATACCACAAGCCTCGTTTTCAGGCCTCCTTCACATCACGTCTCTGCAGAACACATCTCAGTGGGAGTTCAGGTGAAATGATCTTTAAATATATTCGAGTTATATTTTGCACAGCCCGCCGTTTCTCCACCGTGAGGCCCTCCTCCAGCCTTACTCAGCATTACGGGAACATACGAGGAGACAGGCGTGCAGCAAGGGTCCTCACAAAGACACAAGTGTGAGTCTGTGTGTGTGTGCAGCTCCCAGAATTCATTGCATTGCTGAGTAGAGTGACAGGCAAAGCCATTTAATGCCTCGGCGCCAGCACAGAGGAAATGACAGAGTGGCATTTGGACGGCGGCGGGTGTGTGGGACGTGAGGAGGAAGACAGTCGGGCTGCGCCTGTCCATCGATCGGATTTTAGTGTAAAATTAATGAATGTCAGCGACCGGCCGTCCACTCTGACCTCATTAAGCTCCGCCCTGTGAGGCCTGATAGGGAGACAGAAAGGCTGCGAGGAAATGAAGCATCATGTGAGGCGTCCTCAGCTCGCTGCTCTGAGGTGCGTTTGACTCGGCGTGGGCGAGGGGACGCGTCGTCCTCGTTTCCTCTTCTGTTTAACTGGATTCAATCCGTCAAATCTTTATTTTGACCATAAAAACATACGAGCAGGAATCCAGAGAGAAATACTCCGTTTGGATGGGAGGAAGTGGGAGGAGCTAAGTGGTCATGACTTCCTGTATTTGGATTTACTTAGTAAATCAACAAGTTGATTAACAGACAGTTTTTATGTTTTTAATCAACATATTTTTAATGTTAAAACATAATTATTATTTCTGATCTCTGCAGATGTGAAGCAAAAACACACTCGAACAACAACGTGACCAAAAACCTTTAATGTTTTTATCTAAACACAGACGGCGCTCGTTAAAGCGCTCGCACACGAAGGAAATGAAGAGAGAAACGCTGCTTTGTTTCCTCTCTTACAGAAACTACTTCCATCCAGGGGGAGGTTTCATACTCTAAACCTGGATCACGACCAGCGTTTGAAACGTGCTCGTTACAGGATCAAACTGTGATGTGAGGCAGTTCTGCAGATGCTGCACGTATCAGTAAAACCGTGAAGCTGCTCTGAAACTAAACTCCTGTTACTTAAACACCAGCTGCACAGAGCTGAGAAAACAACGTTTCTTCTTCATTTCACATCAGTTTGCGTCAGTTGAGCTGCAGCAGCAGACACGCAGATTACCTGACCTCCTCACACTGATCTCTGCCTGTGGTTGGACGGTTAGGGATGGCGTCTTATCACATGACCACCTGTGCTTTTCACCTTCGAACATCCTCAAACATCAGTGGGTTTCAGAGAGTTTCTGGCCGCTCGCCTGCAGGTCCAGATGTTGACATCTGTTTATATTGTTTGGACGAGGACCTGCCGACGTCGTCTCATCTAGAGTGAGATTATGGTTTTGCTAAACAGGTAAACTCTTCAGAAACTAGAAGATGGAACCTCAGGAACTCATTTTGAAAAGCAAAGCATGTGTCGAACCCAAACCTGAAACCCTGTGAGGTAACGTCAAACACCAGCCCTGTTCGGTCCGGCTAACTTAAACCAGAACCTCCACGCTGCTGAAACCTTCCTGAAGTTGCTGAAACTTTTGCAGGTGCAGAGCTTCCCCTGCATCCGTCTGCTGCTGATTTATTTCTGTATCTGCACATCATGTTCTTGCACATTTAAAAATAAGAAGCCAAAAGCTGAATCTGCAGGCTGCATCTCAGAATATCATTGTCACAATAATGATGGAAACACAAATCACTGAAAGTGACTCATTCTCATGTGCCGCAGAGGCCGTCACGCCTCAGCGCGGCGAGGTCTTTCTGTGTCCGCCCGGCGAGCACGTTAATAACGACGGAACAAACCGGAAAACATCCGAAGGATGTGCAGACGGCGCTCGGCTCAGTCTGATGGATTTATTATCCGAGGCAGAGACGATGAAGACGCTCTGATGTTCTCTGTAGTCCAGCAGCTGCCGTCCGAACGGCCGAGGAGGAGTTTGGGAGATTAAAAGTGACACAAGTGATGTTTCACCTGAGAGGAGCCGCAAAGTGTGTGTGTGTGTGTGTGTGTGTGTGTGTGTGTGTGTGTGTGTGTGTGTGTGTGTGTGTGTGTGCGCAGCATCAAAGACAGTGACGTCTTTATTGAAGTCAACGTGTTTCCCCTCACAGTGAAATCTCACAGCTACTTAACAGCTCTGAGGTATAGAAATACATTTATATGTGTGTGTGTGTGTGTGTGTCTGTGTGTGTGTGTGTCTGTGTGTGTGTGTGTGTGTGTGTGTGTCAGAATCGGCCCTGCACGCCCAGCTCGCTCTCGGCAGCTTGTTCGATTTGCTGGTGGACACGTCGGACCTCCTGCTGGGTCAGAGTTCGCTCCATGTGGCGGTAGATGATGCGGTAACACTGACTCCGCCTCCCGGTCCTGAAAGAGGCACACACACACACACACACACACACACACACACACACACAGTGAGGTTTCAGGTAACAGAGTGTATGTGATTATGAACACCGTGCTCGGCAGTGACTTTCCGACTCTTTCGTCATGTTTCCTGTGAGCTGCTGCTCCGCCTCGGCTAAAAGCTGTGATGTGGATTTCTGGGATGTTTTCCCAGCTTTCCCACTTTCCTGCTTTAACAGTGGATTTCCGGGTCGCTCCAATCAAACGGATCGATCGGAGGAATCGCTGTTATTATTAACTGTGCTGCAGTTATCTGTGCACGAGCGAGCAGACGACAGTGTTAATGTGCACGGCTAAACACAGACTGTATCCAAAGGATGGAGGCTTTGACTGACAGTGTGGAGCCTCTAATCGAGCTTCACGGCGGCAGCTCGTTGGTCGCCCCCAAATCACCCGTTTGACTGTTTGACTGTAATGAAGCCATAAAACTGAGCCTTTTATTCAGACCAGTAAAACCGACACCATGAAACCATCAGTCCAAACTTGATCTCATTGGATGCCGAGGAGCAACAGTCAGTCTGTGTTTGTAGGGAGAATTTGATTGGCTAAGAAAACAGGAAGGAAAAACATGGAAACAGGAAGTTACACCAGAAGACTGCGTTCTCATGCCAGCTTCATCTTTACAATCACCTCTGCTGCTCCGCCTCCCACTACTCTCATTACATTAAACGTTGGTCATATTTATGACATCATCATTTTATCATCTGGAGCGAAACAAGCGCTGTGATTCGCCGTGAACCCCCAGAGACTCACGCCAGGCGTGAACAAGCCCACAGACACCTGCGAGTCACATGACATTAAATCACAACACTCTCTCTCTCCATTCAATCTCTGTGTCGCTCGCCCGCTCTCGCTCTGCGGCTCGTGAATAATTGATCATCGATACGTTTGGAGGAAATGTCAGAGAGAAGACACAATTACACATTATATTTGTGTACACACACACACACACACACACACAGTGAATGGTATTTCAGGTGATAGACTGTGTCGCTGCTGAATAATTGATGTCTCCATTATCCAGTCACAGAGCGGAGAGAGAGGGAGGGCGATCGATACAGTGACACCTGGACACACACACACACACACACACACACACACACACACACAGCAGCGTGATAAATATGCGTGTTACATTAAACATGAAAAACAAGCGTGTAGTTTGCTGTCACACGTGTGGAAACAGACACAAACACAGATTTATGACAGAAACGTGAGTCCTGCAGAGACGCAGCATGTTTACAGTCAGGTCTGACGGTTCACACGGACTCGTGAGGCTCAGGCGCTGCTGTCCTTAAAACAAACACCAGTGGGAGTCGCAATGCAACTTCACAACAATGAACTGTGTTTGGGACAAAACGTGTCAGCGTCAGGATTTCATGTGTTGCAAATGTTACATGAAGACACGGCAAGAGACAGCAGCAGAGTTTAGATATCTGTGAGAAACACCTGCTCAGTGTCCTTATTATGCAGCCCCACACAGGAACTCCTGCTACGCTGGACCCACTCAGCACCTGGACCCACTCAGCACCTGGACCCACTCAGCACCCCCGCCACAGAGCAGGGAAACACCGCAGGGTGTCACTGACGTGCAGCTTTTTGCAGATGATGTAGTTCCGTTCATTTAGTCACACAAGGGGACGTCATTGGACCCATTCTAATCATTTCAGTGCCATGGACCTTACTACAGTAGCTTTGCATGACTCACAGCTCAAAATAATCCTTCTTTACTTTCTACCGGGCCTTTGTTCAGTCACTCATGCTCCTTCTGAACATTTAAACCCCCTTTAAACTGAACGTTTGAATCCAAGTGGGTGGGGCTTCTGCATTTGGTATTGCCATTTAAAGGTCTCTGCTCTCTATGACATCATACAGATCCAAGAGTAGAGAAAGCTGCATGAAACAGAGTGTTTATCAGATCAGTCTGTGGTTCACTTGACCTCATAATCTTAAACTTTGGTCACGTTTGCTGTGAGCACCTATAGATCCAGTTTGAAGGAACAAACTGTGACTCTTCCAAAAGTGCTTCAGCCAGTGAAAATCTGAATCCTGCCCTAAAAACAAGCCTTTAAAATCACAGCCCCAAAACATACACATGGTGTGAAGATGTAGAGATACCTGTTCACTCAGGACTGTGGCTGAACCAATCAGTGTGAGCGAGAAGATCAGCTATCCTGGAGCCCACAGGACCCCCTGTGTGAAGTCCTCCTCCGTCACATTTATAGACACACACACACACACACACACACACACACACACACACACACACAGATGTGTGATGTGGAGGATGGAAAAAGAAAATTTGCTCTGATCTGTCTCAGTTGTGTTTTAATTGGAGCGTCGAGTTATTCATGGCGTTTTAATTGGTGGAGGTGAAGCTCCTCCCACTCTGTGTTTGCCTTCCTTTCACATGAACACGCTCGTTCACACCACCACGCTTTCATCACGTCACCTTTTGAAACGCTCGTCCTCTCTCTACGCTAATGAGTTTTGTTACTGACAGATTTAATCATGTAAGCGTGTTCACAAACACACGTGTGCACGCCTTACACGGCTGCATGCGCTCTTTGTAAACGTGTAACTTTAAACAAACAGACTCTGGTTTGTGTCGATAGACTTAAACCCTCCTCGTGTTTGCAGAAGTACGCTCTAAATAAATAAGGTCAGAGAAATCTAAGCGATAATGAGCGGGGACGGCGAGGGAGGCTCGTTAAAGGGGACCTACCATACTTCCTGTCACATGCAGTTACAATGCTGGATGCACACGTTACACAAATAATGAGGCCAGTTTATGTGAAAGCAATCGCACGGAGCCAAGAGCTCCGCGCTGCTCGAAACACTCTACTCACAGAGAGACGACATCCCCGCTGTCTGAAGCTATCGCAGTGGCCCCGCCCACCTGCTGTGCAAACCTTTCATTTATGAGGGGCAGCCAATCAGAAAACAAGCTCTATCAAGGGGACTGTGGCCTTAAAAGGAGGAAGGGAGCTTCAGACCCACAGGGAGAAATACTGACCATGTCATCACTGAATGTGGGAACAGAGAGGCAGGAAAGTGAAAGGTCGCTGATTCAGTGAAATCAGGGCGGGGCAAACGCTCACAGAGCAGGAAGCAAAACGGAAGACATGAAAACGGACTTTCAAATTAAAACAGGAAACAAACAAAACACCAGAGGCAGGAAATCAGACAGACGCTAGCAGCTACAGTCGCCTGGGTCAGGTTAGTGGCCACGCCCCCTAAACTTAAGGCTTAGTAAACTTTAAATTAATAAGATATTAAATACTTTACGACCGTACAAATATTATGATGGGGAGAAATTATCCACAGAGACCAAAACAGTTTTTGTATCAGGCTGTAAACTGTTTATTTCTGCTGTAAAGTTTTAACAGTCTGTGGACTCACTGCCTCTAGTGGACATTAGAGGAACTGCAGCTCCTTCTATCCTGGCTTTGAGGAGTCATTTTTCAAACTTCTTTTGGTTTTCCTTCGTGTCCCGTCAGAAACTTTCATTCAAGAAATGATTTGTACTCTCTACTTGTACTTTAAATGTTTTTAAATCCTCAAACTTTCTAATTATTTTCCAGGTTCACATAATAAAGCAGATTTTCAGTAACGACCTCTGAAATCTGGTCGTAGTCTCAGGCTTGTTTACTTTCTCTTTGAACAGAAATGAGTGATTTCATTCAAAAGTCTGTAAAAGTGAAGGCATTGAATTGCAGCATTTGACAGTGGAGACCTTTAAAAAGAGGACGCTTCGTAGAAAAACATGTTTATATTCCACAAATGGAGGCGCGAGCACCGAAGAATAAAATCAGACAGTAATAAACATCATCGGTGTGCCGTCCTGAACCTGCGTTGGAATTGTTTATTCATGCCAGAGGTAATGAGAAGAAGGAAACTGGGAAGCCTGGGCGAGGTCAGAGGAGGACAGCAAACATGGCCGACGGCGTCACAGCCCAAACATTAAAAAAAAGACAAAAACATGATCGATTTGATGTCAGGCTTCAGCAGATGGTGGGATGGAGAGATGGAGGAGAGGGACTGAACTTCAAAGAGGAGTGTAAAGTTTCACTGGGGGAGGGCAAGAGACACCGGAAGTGAGTGAGAAACAGAGAGAGAGTGGATGATGATGGACACGCTTGAAAGAGGAGAGCTGGGTTTCATTCAGATGGAGAGAAAAACGAAGGGAAGCAGTGGGGAGGGCGAGCGAGATAGAGATAAACAGAGAGAGAGAGGGATCAATAGATGGAGGGGGGTGAAGATGAGAGGAAACTGAAGCAGCTGCCGACGCCCTTGAAAGCACCGTGCTGCCTTCACAGAGACACGGGAAAGCCAGGAGATCTGACACTGTAAAAACCCCCAAGGAGGGAGGAGGGGTGATGAAGAGAGGAATTAAGGAAAGAAGTAAAGGGAGAAAGGAGGGACTCTCCCCTTCCTCCCACACTCCCCCCTCTCTTTAATCCTCCTCAACCCTCGGTTTGATGCAGATCTGCGTTTGTATCTTCAACCCTCCGAGGTTTATCCTCAAACAGATCCCACTTTGTTCGTCTCTTCTTTAAATAAAGTGAATGTGTGTAAACACGAGCAGACCTGAGAGCAGACGCCCTGCAGGAAGACGGCTGCGGCGTTTATGTAACATCATTGTGTCTGATGGATGTTCGAGCCTCAGATCGTCTGCTAATTACACAGATTCTTGAGCGCTGCGAGAGCGATCGCTGAAACCTCTCGCGGTGACACTTAATTTGTTGTCGCGTTCAAATGTGGGGCTTAATGTGCCGCCCTCTGCAACGCCGGCTCTGAGAAGTCATCTTCATACATCACCAACTCCTCCCGCTGATGCTATCGTCGCCCGCTGGATCATGTTCACAGGCGATGTGGACGAATCGGGGCGGGAGGAGGTCGGGTGACCAAAAACAGAAGAGCTCAAAGTGTGCTTACTTCCTGTTTCGGGTCCCTGTGTGTTCAGCCATCTAACAGAGTATCTGACAGTATCTTAAATACTGCACCAGTGAAAGCTCTGTGATGGTATTAAACTGCACCATACTTCGAGGGCGGCTTGTTTGAATTGCTCAGATCTTCCTGATCTGAACCTCGTAACACCCACCACCTCCTGCACGTGCTCAGTGAAGGTTCTGCTGCTGTATGAAGCAGCACGGTCACGATTTTACAAGTTACAGCTTCTGGAGCAAAAAGACTGAACCAGGCTGGTTTGGTTCCTCCTCAGACATCAGGCACAACTACAAGTCTGACACCAGCTGAAGGCGGAGGCATGGACTCTTCAGGTGGGGGTTTAAATCAGAGTCAGGGTGTCAGAGGTCAAAAGGTGTTGAATCATAAATCACAAAAAAGTCCAGTTACCTTCATTTCCAGAGCTTAAGACCTGCACGACTGACAACCTACACACAGGTGGCTAATTCACTTTAGCACTACGCTACGTTAGGCTACGGCAGGGGTCGTAGCTCCAGGCAGTTCCCCACCCTTGGGCTACGATGGCTACCTCGATGCCCACCATCCACCCCAACCTCCTCCTGGGGACTCTGATGTAGAGCCGACGTGGTGCCAAACAGCCACC
This sequence comes from Neolamprologus brichardi, assembly GCF_056152115.1. Lineage (NCBI taxonomy): Eukaryota > Metazoa > Chordata > Actinopteri > Cichliformes > Cichlidae > Neolamprologus > Neolamprologus brichardi. The sequence goes on from NC_142112.1 coordinate 39,291,497, forward strand.
ACGATGCCTCCTGGCATGCAGCTGTTTTATTTTAAGCCGTACACGATATTCAGACGTAGAAAATCTAAACAGGTAGGTCAGATAAAACTCACACCTGTCCAGTTGCCATGGAGAAGGAGATCAGGTGGAATAATCTTCATTCCTGCTGTAAAGTTGGACTTTTTGACTCAGTTTTGGCCTCTGGTGGACATAAAAGGTACTGCAGTTTTTGGCGATTTTCAGCCTGATTGGACGAGCATCATCCATCAAAAAGTTCCTCTGAACACGAGTCAGTGATTTTGTTTCCACCCTACACAACATGAGCTGTTACCGAGGAAAGGAATTAGGTCTGAATATCGACCTAACAGAGTCACCATAATGGGATAAACTCCTTATTTCCTTTTAAAGGTGACTTTGTGATACGTTACTGAAAGAAAGCAAAGACACCCTCTGCTTTCTAGATGTCTGTGTAAACTTGTAGGTGATTAGTCTGGAGCTGGAAATGAGGCATTTATAATGAATAAATACTGATTCTCGGGGCTTCTGTGACAGTTTGGGGAAGATCAGCACCTGAAACCAAAGCTGAAGGAAATCAGAGACTTTGAAAGAGAAATCTGGGATTTTCGAGAAAGAAGAAGAAGCAGCGAGGACAGAGATTGAGTTTGTGGGGAGGGTCGGGCTGCTGTTTGCTCTGGATTCGCCTCGTTTGTCTGATTAAACCAAACAAAATTAAACCTGGATTTTAAACGCTCGTTGAGAGAAGCCCTCACAGGCTTTCATCACACCTGCGAACACCTCTGCTTTCAGTCGTTTCCTGGTTTGAGCGAGTGGATTAAACGCTCGTCCTCCTGATTCTTCCTTCAAAGACCTCCCATCCCGCTCTCCTCCTCCACCCGTCCATCCCCTCCGCCGGGCCAGCGCAGAGCCGAAATCAATTAGTATTCTATTAAGTGGCTGTGATGTGTGCGAGTGTGAACCGGAGGCTCTCCGCTCTCGTTAATCTCACCATTTAGATCCTTCCTAATTGGGACGGACAGTCAGAGGGAGGACGGGAGGAAAACCGGAGGGCAGGAAGGAAGGGGAGCTTTGAACCACCGTCGTAAACACAAACAGAGAATGAAACGTAACGCCGCTAACGACACAATAATTATGAGAAAGTCTAAATAAATGTTGATATGAATAGTAATCGGCTCAGCTGTCATCTGCATGCGCTGCAGAAAATACTCACAACAGTCTTCAGTGTCAAGCTGCCAAGTAGTTCACATCTCAGACGTCATAAAAGACAAAGCTGCATATTTAGGGACATTACTCCGGATGTGCAGATTTAATGAAAAGTCTTCATGGTTTATGGCTTTTGGCCCAGCGCGAGGACAATTAGCTGTCAACACAACAAACAGGGGAGTGCACACAGTCAGTCAAGCCCCTGACTTTCAAGAATTATCACAAATTCAGCCAAAACTTATTTATTAGTAAAACAAAGGTCACACTGTCAGATTTACTTTTATCGGGAGTGGTTCAACAAACAAACAAGCAGACTGCAAACCGTCAACCTTTGTCAGGGATCCAGAAGGATGTCTGGATCTGGGCTGGTTCGTGCCAGTTTCTACGTTTCCCAGTTTGAACATAAGACAAAGAAAGTCTTTCCACGAACTCCTGGATCCAGATCCATGTCCACGCCCAGCCTTTCCATCCAAACCAGTCACATACACATCCAACAGACACTAAATATCTCGTGTTGTCATCACTGCATGCTGTATTAGGGTGGATGTTTCAAACAGTGTCAACACGGTCCTCCTTATTAGTGCCTGAGTGGTTTCCTTCAATGATCAGCTGACTGAAACCAGAGGACAGAACGAGGACTTCTTTATGTTTATGATCCAGGAGACTTCATCCGTCCTACAAACAAACAGACTCGGGTATTTAACCACTAGCAGTGAGGAGTAATTTGCAGTACCGACCAAGCAGCAACCTTTAATGAAGCCCCAAACATTGCAGTTCCTCGAACGTCCACTTGAGGCTCCTGATTAGAGTCGCTGCAGATCAGTAAAGTGACACCGAGTCGAGCACGAGTGAATCTGTGTTCGTTTCTTGATTCAGATGAAAAATAAACTTCAGCTTTTAAACCAGCTCTGAAAAATGTTCATGTCCAACAAAGGAAAAACAGACGTGAGCCAGAAAACATCTTCCAGCTGTAGGAGGACTGCCTGCCCTCAAACCCTAACTGTGACCTCTGACCTTCGTCCTGGAGGACTGGCAGAGATGGTGCGAGCATGGCGTTGAGTTGCCGCCACCTCCCTTCGTCAGCACCAGATTGCGGACAGAATCCTGGTGGATTTTCCGGACTAGAGCCAGAGCTCCTGCACAGCCGGCTCACTGCTACAGAGCGGCTGTGACTAATTTATGCATATGTATTAATAGATCAGAGGCAGCTCTCTCCAGGCCGTCGTGCCTCTTCTCCTCAGAAAAAAAGGCCAAATAAACAACTGAAGCAGAGCTGAGCTTCCACTCAAAGGCCGGCTTCAGAAGCAGGCAGTCGTTTTGCATTTCCGCCTGCTGGATTTGTTTGATTTTGTTTGGATTTATTTCTTTCCACACGACCAGCACACATCTTCAAATACCGTCGCTGCTCCCTTGATAGTAAGAGCGCGTCATCACCAAACACGGTCAAAAAATGAAGCACATTAAAGGAGAAACTGAACCAAAACCTGCATCAAACAAAGACGTCACGGTGCCACATCCAGATGTTTCCTCCTGCCCGGTGATCCATCAACAGTCACGTAATGCCTCGAATCAAAGATCAAAGGCTTTTTAGGATCATGATTTTAAATATTAAAATCTGATATTATAAAAATTATTGTGCTAGAAAAATTACGAGTGAAAGATGAAAGTAGTTTCTAGTTAACCCAAGGTCTAAGACGTTATTAGCAGCCAGTAAGCTACAAACATGTGAAGTGTAGATCTGAATATCACTAAACAAAGTTGTCTGTGAAGGTTCTCAGTCATCCAGGTCATCGTAGTCAAAGGAGCTTGCAAAGAAAAGCGTCTGGACTTCTTTAAGTTGCTTGAAGATGTTTCACCTTCATCCGAGAAGCTTCTTCTGCAGATGGGTGGATGTCAGGATGTCAGGATGGATGGATGGATGGTTGAAAATATGGTTGGATGGATGGATGAAAGTATGGGTGGATGATGGATGGATGGATGGTTGGATGGATGGATGAAAGTATGGGTGGATGATGGATAAAAGTATGGGTGGATGATGGATGGATGAAAGTATGGGTGGATGATGGATGGTTGGATGGATGAAAGTATGGGTGGATGATGGATGGTTGGATGGATGAAAGTATGGGTGGATGATGGATGGTTGGATGGATGAAAGTATGGGTGGATGATGGATGGATGAAAGTATGGGTGGATGATGGATGAAAGTATGGGTGGATGATGGATGGATGACAGTATGGGTGGATGATGGATGGATGAAAGTATGGGTGAATGATGGATGGATGAAAGTATGGGTGGATGATGGATGGATGACAGTATGGGTGGATGATGGATGGATGAAAGTATGGGTGGATGATGGATGGATGGTTGGATGGATGAAAGTATGGGTGGATGATGGATGGATGGATGGTTGAAAATATGGATGGATGGTTGGATGGTTGAAAATATGGTTGGATGGATGGATGGATGAAAGTATGGGTGGATGATGGATGAAAGTATGGGTGGATGATGGATGGATGGATGGTTGAAAATATGGATGGATGGTTGAAAATATGGTTGGATGGATGGATGGATGAAAGTATGGGTGGATGATGGATGAAAGTATGGGTGGATGATGGATGGTTGGATGGATGAAAGTATGGGTGGATGATGGATGGTTGGATGGATGAAAGTATGGGTGGATGATGGATGGATGAAAGTATGGGTGGATGATGGATGAAAGTATGGGTGGATGATGGATGAAAGTATGGGTGGATGATGGATGGATGACAGTATGGGTGGATGATGGATGGATGAAAGTATGGGTGAATGATGGATGGATGAAAGTATGGGTGGATGATGGATGGATGACAGTATGGGTGGATGATGGATGGATGAAAGTATGGGTGAATGATGGATGGATGAAAGTATGGGTGGATGATGGATGGATGACAGTATGGGTGGATGATGGATGGATGACAGTATGGGTGGATGATGGATGGATGAAAGTATGGGTGGATGATGGATGGATGAAAGTATGGGTGGATGATGGATGAAAGTATGGGTGGATGATGGATGGATGAAAGTATGGGTGGATGATGGATGGTTGGATGGATGAAAGTATGGGTGGATGATGGATGGTTGGATGGATGAAAGTATGGGTGGATGATGGATGGATGAAAGTATGGGTGGATGATGGATGGATGGTTGGATGGATGAAAGTATGGGTGGATGATGGATGGATGGATGGTTGAAAATATGGATGGATGGTTGGATGGTTGAAAATATGGATGGATGGTTGGATGGTTGAAAATATGGTTAGATGGATGGATGGATGAAAGTATGGGTGGATGATGGATGAAAGTATGGGTGGATGATGGATGGATGGATGGTTGAAAATATGGATGGATGGTTGAAAATATGGTTGGATGGATGGATGGATGAAAGTATGGGTGGATGATGGATGAAAGTATGGGTGGATGATGGATGGATGACAGTATGGGTGGATGATGGATGGATGAAAGTATGGGTGAATGATGGATGGATGAAAGTATGGGTGGATGATGGATGGATGAAAGTATGGGTGGATGATGGATGGATGATGGGTGGATGATGGATGGATGAAAGTATGGGTGGATGATGGATGGATGGATGGGTGGATGATGGATGGATGGACGTATGGGTGGATGATGGATGGATGGATGGGTGGATGATGGATGGATGGATGGGTGGATGATGGATGGATGGATGGGTGGATGATGGATGTACATACTATCCTGTGTAAATTCTGCTGTTCGTAATCGTTCTGTTTTTCAGACTGAACTGTCAAACTCGCTCCTTGCAGCCATTTCTATTCACACAAAATGTTTCTCAGCAGATTCGCTGTCATATAAAAATGTCCTATATTTGCCAACGTAGAAGAAAAGGAAAATGTTCATTTACTAACCCGACTAAATGAAACTGAATCAAACTTCTGATGGAGTTCTCTGCTCTTTAATCAGAGAACATTGAAAGATTAAAGGGTTAGGGTCAGGTTAAGGTTAACCCTAATTTAATTTCACGTCTTTAGTGGTACGAGTGTTGTGGAGTTTACACAAGAAGTCATAAAACAGGGAGGATGTGACATCAGGTGGTAACAGAGTCCTAACAACTGCAGTATGTGGTTTCACTGTGAGGGACATTAAAGGATGGGAGGACAGAAGGAGGGATGGGTGCTTCCTCCTGGTTCTCTCTTGCCTCTGGGCATCCTGCACTTCAACCTCCAGAGAGAGGCAGAGACAGAGGGACGAGGAAGAGGAGGACGAGGAGTGTAAATTATTAACAACTCTGTCACTGCAGCAGAGTCTGTCAGAGCAGGTAATAATAGACACACACACAGACTGGAGTCTGATCACCTTATCAATGCTTCAATACGAGAGGAGCCAAACTGAGCTCGTTAATTATTCACGAGTCTGGGTCCAGGAGGACGCTCAGAGATTACTTTTGCTTTCAGTTTCAGTCGTCTCATCTGTCAGATCCTGAGCAGCTGACTGTCTTCTGTCTTTCTTTGGGTTTTGAACTGAGAAACTTTATTTTGGTGACTAAAACTAACAAAAAGCACACGACCAACATTTGATTACAACTCAGCTGACTCAGTTTAACCCTGCTGCATCGCACTGTCCTCGTCAAACATCACGCTAACACCGACCAAACGGCTCGAGCGCCTTTTCACTGGTCTGAGTGTGTCTGTGCCTTTAGACTGTATATATACAGTGTGTGTGTCGCCTACTGTCCATCTGTTGGAGCTCCAGCAGACACGATGAGTGTTTTCCATGACTCACACACAGTCCCCCTCCTCCTGGAGTCTTACAGCAGGTCTTCTTGATCCATCAATCAGTGCATCAGAAAGAGGCAAACATGAATCACGAGGAAGCAGATGTGAGGCAGAAAACAAAACACACTTATTCCTCCCATCAGAGGCCAATCAGTCTCCAAACCGGTGGCTCACATGAGTCATTCGAACAACAAAGTACTCCGGTGGCACCGAAGATGAAGAACTGTGTTAGAAAATATCTGATTTGTTGGTTAAAAAAAAAAATCAAAGAAGCCTTTGTAGAAAATAAATGAAGCGAGCGCGTCTGTGAAGGTGCATTTCACCAACAAACATCCAAAGAAACCTTCAGACGCTGCTTTGTTGCTAATTTTCATCATGTTTTGATAAGTTCTCTGTGAAATGATCACAGCAGCTCCGGCTGCTTCAAAGTGACAATGATGGATTTATGTGATTCATTTTACAAACTGTTTCAACTGTTTAAACATTCAAGAGTAAAAAGTTTATGAGAAAACGAGATAATGGATCCGCAGCCTCGCTGTCGACCTTTACAAACCACCAGCCAAACTGGAAATGCATAATACCAGGAGGACACTGTCTTTACCCATGATTCCCAGCGCTCAATAACGCAAATCCACTTGACATTAGCGGCGTGCGATTGGCTGCTCAGAGCGTATGGGCTCCACTTCCTCTCTGTTATCGTACTGAATAATTCAGGCGGCTGCTTAGCTGACGGCCGCGCTGGCATTTCCCCTCCGCTAATTGCTCGTTAAGTGTTCCACTTGACCTTTAGCAGGAGAATAAAATTTTGAGAGGTTCTGTCACAGGCGTCGGTGATTCGAGCCGCCCTCCGCGTGTTAAACTCAGCTCGGGTCTGACAGGCGGAGGGGTGTTCCCGCTGGATTACCGTCCGGTTCAAACTCCAGCTTTAAAAAGAGACTACTTAAAGTAGCTGTAACGGAGCGAGTGCATAATGGACCTTTTTGTCTTCTTGAGTTGTGGGATTATCAGATTAAAACGTCTCAACCCCGGCCTCTGCGACGGAGGCGTAAGTGAAACAGCAGTCGATCGCTACGTTAACACATGAAGGTCAGTCGCTCCAGAGAATGTCAAGGGTCTTAAAATGTGTTGAGATGAAACTGACCCTCAAACATGAAGACCAGCAGCTGCCTCCTCCACAGAGGGGACCATAACCAACAGCCTACGGCTTAAACCCACCAGCTAATGGGAGCAAGTACCAGAAGAACTGATGTGATGAGTCCAGATGTGAGAGTTCTGGTTGAAGTTGCAGAGTCTTTATAAAACGGAGAAGGTGAAATGAAGGAGGAAGAGCTGTGATGGAAATTCACCTGCATGGATACCGAACATCCCAACTAGCTTGAGTTTAGCGGATCCATCACTGATTTCCAGCTGAGCCAGATCACCTCCAGGAGGTTCAGTGCTGGAGCGCTGTATCAGACCCAAACCCAGCAGAGCTGTTGGGACCAGCTGGACCACAGAGTGAGGAAAGACGAGGCAAAGCTGCAGCTCGGTTACTCTGGTCTGAATCAGTTGATGAGTTTGTGAACTCGTGTTTTTTTTTCGTTTTCACAGGGAAAAATCCAAGCAAACCAAAATACGTCACTACAGACCAGGTGATAATGTTCAGCCCACTCATTGGCCAGATGTGTCGGGGGCGGAGCAACAAAGTAAATACAGGAAGACGGTGCTGTAACGTCTTGGCAAATTTAGGGTTACATCATAGCTAGCTGCTAGCCTGTACAGATGTTTGCACATCTGTAGTATCTTCCTCCGGTGAGGATGCAAAGCATACGCTGCTATGGGACGGTTTTTAGCTCAAACTCACACTAAAATATGCATATTAATGATCAAGGAAGTGACCTCACAGCCCATTGTTCCTTCAGTGGGCTGGTTTCAGTCATTATGCAAATGTCCTGTTTGTAAGATTGAGTCAGCTGAGACTGAAGACGTCACCTGGATGCGTGACGTTCACCAAGGAGGAAACGAACCAGACGCGGTTCAAACCGAGTAAATGCTGCAGGTGTGAAAACACCTTCAGAGAATCCTGCAGGTGGTTTGGTCCCAGCCTGCCGAGCCACATAAATCTGTGTGAACACGGCCGTGCAGCAGAGGAGACACCGGGACAAGTCTTTACTGCTCCATCCTCTCCTCTCATATTCTAAATTTACACCAGCTCGTAGAGAAGAAACGGACTCTTTCCTTCACTGCTTAAAAGTGACTTTCTGCAAACTAGATTTTGTCCGGAGGCAGCAATGAAAATTTAACAACAACACATGCAGCTGTGGGCAACACACAGACACACACAGGGTACAGTGGAGAAACCCATCACTGATTCTGCCACCGAGCTGCCATTAAACACAGCATCTGTCACCTCCCGTCGCCGTGGTCAGGAGAGAGTACACATAAAACTGCTGCCTTTGTGTCTAAATGATGAATATTTAATGTGAAGGTGGCACTGCACTGAAACCAGCAGCAGCTACACTGACAGCTCGTGTGTCCTGTGTTTTTTTTCCTGCTCGTACCTGACTGAAGCTGGATCGCAGTGAAATCTAATTAAATCAAACCCAGCGCGTTGGGCTTGTTTGGCATGTTTGACCTGACGCGACACGCTGATGTTTGCGCGGCCCGGTGAATGTGACACGGCTAACTTGGACCTGACAACAAACAAGCTGCACAAGCTGTGAATGATGGAGATTTAAATGCCAACGTGTCTGAATGACTGTTTTTAAGTTCAGGTTAAAGCTGATGCTGCGTGCTGCTGTTTGCAGGGGCGGATCCTTGGATCCTTCTGCTGCATCGCTTTTCACAGGTGCTCCACGTCACAGGATGTGTCCATCTCAGGAGCTGTCCGAGGTCTCAGGAGCTGTCCAAGGCTGAGATGCAGTTTATCGTCTCTCGGGGGATTTTGTTTGGGACTCAGAGTTACTGCCACACAGATCCTTGGGCTTTAGCCAAAAATAAGACTTCTGGTTTGTCTACATCAAAGCCAGCGACTGATTTAGCTACTAGCAGACCGGTGCTGAGAGCAGAGGTGCTTCACGAGGTGATTCACCCACCCAGGTGTACGGCAACACGAGCGCACAAAGTCAGCTTAGAGCTCAAACAACTGAACAAAGCCACATCAGCTCAGGTGAGAGCTCACAGGTGGAGCTCCTCTGCAGTGGTGCCTCCACTGCTTTGCTCAGGCGAGGAGGCTGGTGACCCTGAGAGGTTACCAGAGCTCTTTGAGTCCATCCGCTGCAGCTTCAGCCTGTAGCCACTGAGTACGACTCGGTTAGGAATATCTGTGGTATGGGTAAAAACACGCCCCTAAATAACAACAGCATCCTCTCCAACGAATGCATCGCACGTACCTAAGAAATCATGTGATACCTCAGGAATGAGAACGGCACAGATATTTGGGCACAGAGGCGACAAAAGGTATCCTGCAAACGTCACGGTGCAGGATAAACATCCACGCCATCATCACGAGGCCGAGGAAACCAAAGCATGCAGGGCTACGCTCCAGCGCGAGGATATGTTTTTATTCTGATATTTTTCTGAGAAATCTCACAGGAAGTAAACAAGCTCTCTCTCTCTCTCATTCATATATGTTCCCTCACTCTCGCTTGAAGGCACTTCACTTACTGCAGATGTGTGTGTGCTGTGGGTCGATACAAGTTGAAAGACAAACAGGAAGCTACTTGAGTGAGTTTGTGTGTGTGTGTGTGTCTATTAATCATACTAGGATGGAGGGAAAGCAGGGAGAGAGCATCATCATCAGGAAAATGGAAGCTCCGCTTTCCCACAACCACTAAAGCCCGGCTGAGAGTTTGTGAGGACACATTTCAAGGTTTTAACCTGAAACCACTGCAGCAGGAGTAGGGATGGGAATCGACAACCAGTTCCCAGTAGTCCAATTCCTTGGAATAATTAGTCTGCCTGCCTATCGATCGCACTTATCACTTCTTGCACTACAATCAGCTGATTTCAGTTCACGTGTCAGAGGAAAACAGTGACGCAGTCTAGAGCGTGGATGTGGTAAATGGCCTGCATTTGTATAGCGCTTTTCTAGTCCTTAAGGACCCCAAAGCGCTTTACACTACATTCAGTCATTCACCCATTCACACACACATTCAAACATTGGCGATGGCAAGCTACATTGTAGCCACAGCTGCCCTGGGGTGCACTGACAGAGGCGAGGCTGCCGGACACAGGCGCCACCGGGCCCTCTGACCACCACCAGTAGGCAAACACGGGGTTAGTATCCAAGGATATTTGGCATGCAGCCAGGAGGCAGCCTGGGATCGAACCACTGACCTTCTGATTAGTGGCTGACCTGCTCTGCCACCTGAGCTACAGCCACCCATTGATGTCCACCCAATTGTGGACATCAATTTTATTTTTACTGAACAAAAGGACGAGATAAATGGTAAAGTGGAAAACTGCATCCACGATACACAAGACAAGACAGCATGCTAACGCTAAGCTAATCAGACAGCATGTTAACGCTAAGCTAGCCAGACAGCATGCTAACGCCAAGCTAACCAGACAGCATGCTAACGCTAAGCTAGCCAGACAGCTGTCTGGCTAGCTTAGCGTTAGCATACTTTCTAATGCTAAGCTAGCCACACAACATGCTAATGCTAGTGCTAATGCTAACCCCAGCCCAGACAGACCCCGAACTTCAACACTTTCTACCTGTTCATGTTTCTAAAGCAGAATCACCATGGCGATCGCTGTTTTGTGCCAGTTTTAATGTTTTCTTTGTGCCGTCAGCTTTGTGTTGTCTAAGAGAAAGATCTTATAGTTAATGTCCTCATTAGGAATCTGTGTTGGTGTGTGGCTGCAGTCTCAGGTTTATAGTGTTAAATGGTGTTAATGAGACTGTGTTTAAGCTATTTTAGTAACATGAAAGTAATGTACTGCATTACTTTTAGAAAAGTGTTCTGTGTAACAATTACTTTCTTTGAGTGATGACTCCAACACAACAAAGAGCAGATTGCACGATTACATTGCTCCGCCCACCAAAAAAATCTGCACAGATTTTTATTGGACTGACGATTGTCGGTTGGAAAATTTTACATATCGCCCAACAGTTGTGTGTGTGTTTGTTCAGTCTGAGTACGTGGACCTGTCTCTGTTTTAGGGGCACACAGTCCTCAGAAACATGACTCTGTGTGTGTGTGTGTGTGTGTGTGTGTGTGTGTGTGTGTGTGTGTGTGTGTGTGTGTGTAGCGGAGCAGAAACAAATCTTCCCGGATTCAAACCCACATCTCATCAGATTAAAGAGCAAACATGAAACAGGAAACAGGTAAGCATCATCGATTGGCGATGACTCAGCCTGTTCCCCGGACCAATTACATCCATTATTTCCACAACATTTATCAGCATCCAATCAGGAGCCCCGACATGAAACGTCCCGACACAATCGATTCACCTTGCAGCTTCACTAACCTGCAGCTGGAGGTTCGACTCTCAGCGTCTCCTGACTCGTCTGAGAATCAGAGACGTGAACACAGAGACCTGAGAGGATCCACGCACGAGGAAACGCTACCTGTGGACACCTGCTACCTGTGCACGCCCTCACCTCCGGGACTCATTCTCTGATGCTTTAATAGAAACATCTTACACGACGTCACCCCTCCCTCTGCGCTCTGATTGAACTCAGTTTTTCTTTTTTGTGCAGGAGCGTCCCTGAATACCTCGTGGGCTTCGCCTGTGTGGCCCGGGGTGGATGATCACATGATCTACAGAGCAAACAGAAACTTAAAGCTCATTTGAAAGGAGCTCAGTCACAGAGTGACATCTGTCTCAGCATCGATGAAAGCCCAGCAGAGGTTAGGAGCATACATCAGCTGTGAAGAGCTCTAACGGCACCGGCCTGGTGCCCCGCCTGTAGGAACAGCAGGCTGCTCCTGTCTTTGAAAACACACAACGCTCGGCGTTGTTATGAAACGTGAGCGCAAACGTGTTCCTGCTGCAGTGTTCACCAACTTAAACCAGTCACTTTACGACCCACTTGAGTCGCACGTGAGCGTCAGAATGTGGAAAGCAGCAGAGTCAGCTGCCTCTGTGGGGTCACTCTGCCTCGGCTGCACCTCTCTGGGGGGAGGCGGGTGACCCAGGTGGGGGACAGCAGGTCTGATCGAGTCCAGACGCTCAGAGTCTCTGTGCTTCTCTGCAGCAGACTCGAGGTTAGTGCGAGACTCCGAACGCAGGAGCAAACGAAGCGAGAGAGAGGATTCATTTCTCTGTCTGTGCGTCTGAGCCGACCGTTAGCACGCCACACGGACGCTGCTTTTCAATTACCCACTGCCTCGCTCGCCCGCTCTCTCTCTCACACACACACACACACACACACACAAAGAAACACTTTTATTGTAGAGTTCCCTTCAGCGAGTGACTCATCCCAAACAACTCTGACAGTCACCGTGTGTTTGTGTTTTTAAGCTAAATTCTGATTTAAACTGACGATTAACGAGGCAGAAACTAACGTTCAAAGCGAGTGTTGGAGTGTTGGAGCAGCTGTGGTGGTTGGCGTCTCCGTGTGCTCTGAACCGCCGCGGACATCACGACGTTCCCACTGATGTGTGCAGCACCATATTCCTCCCCCAGCTTTACAACTTCCATGTTTTGGAGCCAGAAGTGATTCGGACTCGGAGTACTAAGCTGTTCACGAACGCCCGCCACAGTTTCAATGTGCACTACAGCTGGAGCTCCGCCTTCTTGGACAGTCTGTTACCACAGTAACTTCACAGCAGTCATATTATTGGTCACATGATGTCATTAAAAATGCTCCAAAAAGCCTCCAACAGCACAAACACGGTCCAGAGGTCCAGTTCAGGTGAAGCTAGCAGACAGCCGCCTGTGTCACCATCCACCTGCCTCACAGAAGCCACGCCCCTAATAATGCAAAGCGTTAATACAGTTTAAACAGGTGAGTTTTAGAGCTGTGAACAGGTTTATTTCTGCTGTAAAGTCTTAACATGGGGACTGACTCAGTGCTGGAGCCCCTGCTGGACACCAGAGGAACTGCAGCTTTTGTCCAGCTGAAGAAAACATAAACAGGAAGTTATGGATTGAAAGGACGTCAGAGATAATGATCTCCTCAGGAAGTGTGAATCTGCGTGACCCGGGGTGTGTTTGATGTGCGCTCTGAAGTATTCACCTCACACAGGATCATGTCCTCTGCTAACGTGCCGCTAACACGTGATCAAAATCTTAGAGAATGCTGCCTTTAGATTTACAGCCCAGTGTTTGTAGGTACAGGTCCTTTCATCCTCCTCCTGCCTCCTGACCTCTGGAGCTTTGACCTTTGACTGAGATGATCTGCACTCAGAGGTCAGCGGAGGAAGCTGAGTGTCTGAGGACTGTCGCTGTCAGCTTGTGCTGAGAGAAGGAAAAACCAGGGACAGCGAGTCCTGGTGCAGACGGTCTCTGGGGTCTTTAGCATTCACTGTTTTATTTATCGTGCTTTGCCCTCGTCTCTGACCTCAGACTGCAGCTTCGCAGCGCGTTTGTCAGCTTTATATAAAACATCCACATTCAGCCCGTCACACCACTTCCTGTTTTCTTTTGCTGCTCTTCCCCTTTTGGGACCATCTGTCCACCCTTAATTAGCATCACCTGGTTTCAATCAGCCTTCAAGTAGTGGAGCAGTACTCTCCTCTATCATCAGTGCCTGCTGGGCTCGTCCAACTTTTGTCTTCTTGCTGCCAGTTTTTAGGCCCCGCCTTTATCGCATCACCTGTACCTGACTGCCTTTCTATGTATAAATGGACAGGCACCTTCTCCGCCTCCTGGTGTCTCTGTTTGGGTCAGCGGACGTGGGGGCCGGGTGGACGACATGGGGCTGGGTGGAGGATGTGGAGGCTGCGTGGAGGACATGGGGTCGGGTGGAGGACGTGAGAGCGTCTGAGAGCTTCGTTGCGTCTGTCAGCGTTTCAAGTGAGAGACTGTCAGGACGACCCGAGCTGCGCTGAGCCTCAGCTCTGCGCAGCTCGGGTCTGTGCCGGTTCGCTGGGATTCAGATGATGACGTAACGAGGAAAAAGCTCACAGCCAGCAGGTGTGTGCGCCCAAGCTCTGAACTCCATCGCAGTACAAACACGCTTGAAGCACCGAGGTGCTGAAAGTTACGTCTCACTGAAGCAGGAATACAGCTTCGTAAAAGATCCTGCTCTGAGCTGCAGACTCGCCGCCTCGGCCCGGAAGCCAGTGCTGTTTACACGCCCGTACATCTGTCCCGCCTGCAGCGCCGCATGGCTCACTCCTCGGATTTATCAGCGTTAATTGACTCGTCCAACCTGACCTACATCTGCTCACCGAACCTCTGGTCAAAGGTCAGATGCCAAGTTGCTGCATCCTCATCGTAAAACTGCTGCTGTGAAAGGTCACGAGCAAGGAAAGGTGCAGAACGCTGAGCGTCTTTATCCTGAGTGTAGTTACGCCATCGCTCACGGTGGGATCGTGTCAGGTCTCAGGGCCGAGGGCCGAGGGCAGAATAAACTAAGCTTTACTCGCTGTCAGCTACAAACCAAACAACAGCGTGGCTGCTTTTAACCCTTTAAGACCGACCATAGAACCAAGTCCGCCAGAGCTTATATTATATGTTTACATGCTGTGGAGCCATTTTTGGGAGCATTTCAAGTTGCTATACATCAATACAACCATTACAGCCCAGATTTTAATAATATGTCTGCATTAAGTGCATAGTGATTACATAAATTGCAAAAAAGTGCAATAAACTACAAAAAAATTGAAAATCGTTTTTGTTTTTTTAACATATATTTCTAGTTAGAGAAATTTAAGAGGCTTATCCCTCAAAACTGTAAATACAAAAAAGTTGCACAAAATAGTTTCCCACCACAGGAAATTTATTTTGAGTGTCTTCATAGTTTTATTTTTGAAATACACCAATTTTTATACACTGCAGGAAAAACAAAAATAAATATTATAATGCAAATTTGCAAAAAAGCAGCATATGCATCAAAATAAACTATTTCCAGCAGTGCAATATGAGTCCTAAGCATCCCAGAAACGACACAGAAAGTCATAAAGTCAAACATAACTTTTAAAAACACCAGTATAGGCTCATGAGGCCCTGATGGTAAAAAACTACATTTCCACGAAAATGACGTCACTTCCGGTTTCGGGCAGGTCATGGCGAACATGCGATAGTTCGCTCTGATGGATGTAGGAAGTGTTACGAACAGCTGATCGGATCAGCAAAGCGTGTTTCTGGAATATTATGTTTTTGTTGCTGCAAGTGCTTTTTATGCAGTTTTTGCAAAGTTATATGTGGAAGGAAACTGTGACCGAGGACAAGCTGATGGCATAAGATGTAAGTACAACTCCTCCGGTTTCATATGCAAAAAAAATTATTGCGCTAGCTTACGTGGTTGCAGAGCTACCGGGATTTAAAAATAGTTACGCAAAACAGAGCGTGCCCGCTCTGACCGGTTTTAAAGGGTTAATAGAGTCGAGGCAAAGCAGCGACGCCTGCAGAGACCCCACACAGTGCATGATGGGAAATGCCCCAGCAGCCTGAGCCTATAGCAGCACAGCCCAGAGATGGTGCAGGGTCACATGATGCAGTTTCTCATCATGTGACCCTGCACCGTGTATGCATCAGGTGGTTTTGCTGCCAAATCAGCGGCTCAGATGTTTCCCACACGTCTGCTGCTTCACTTACAACAACCAAGTCCAACATCTTTAACAGGCCACAGATACCAACTCTGTGTTCATCTATAATTCACCGAGGCCAGCAGCACCAGATTTACTCAACCAGTCGATGGACTGATGATGTTAGCGGCCCGAGTCTCTGTGATTAACAGCGTCCTGCTCGTTGTTCTGTGGGGTCTGAAAACATTTCTGCCCCTCAGTGACACGAATCTGAGAAACTGCAGCGGCCAAACGCTCTACTCGCTCACCTCGAGTGACCGCCGCAGAGCTGCTGACGGTGTGATTCACCAGGGCAGGACAGAAGGCGTGCGTGCGCGCTGGAGCTGGCAGACGACGCAGGCACGACCCTCTCACCAGCGTGTTCTCGGTTGGTCCATATGTGTGTCAGCTGCGGCGGCCTCGGCTCGGAGCGCCACGTCAGAGCGTAAAAATAAAGCGAGGCCTGAGACGAAACGGCGTCCTGCCGGGTCACAAACACGAGCGCACCTCCACACGTCAGCAGCACTTCGGGATCCTTTAAGGATTTTCACCTATTTATAAAAACACTCTGTGATGAAGAACGTCTGCTGCTGCTATTTTGTCTCTTTCACTCATCGTCTCAGCAGAAGCTGCCAAAGTGAAACCGGGTCAAACAGCTCCAGGGCTGAGCGAGTGTAGAAGCGGGTGATCGCCACCTCGCCTCCGTGTGACAGGAAGGACCCGTGGCTGCTATCCAACAGGTTGTGGCAACTAATTTGAATTGCAAGGTGAATGAACACAGGCTGCAGGGAGGCAACCAATCACGTGTGCCTGCAGCCTGCACCAGCAGACTGACGGAGGTTTGCACAGAGTTGCAGTCTGACTGCTGACATGTTGCGAGCAATCTGAGTCAACGAGGCAATGGCTTCACATCCACAGACAGGGAAGGACGAAAGAACACAGACGCTTCAACAAGCAGGGACAGGAAGCAAACACAGATGAGGACAGACAGGAAGTAAAACCCCGACTACCAAAGTAAAACAGGAAAGAACCCAAAAAGCACAAATTAAATCCACAAAGATGTGATGGAGATAAACAAAAAAATCCAAGAACTCAAACACAAAACAGCAGAGCCGAGCAAAGCTTCAGACTCGCTCACATCAAACTGTCACACTGAGCTACGACCACCAGCAACACAGACAAAAAAGACAGCTGCCTTTCAAAATAAAACAGGAAACTGGGGTTTATGTTAAATCTAAACTGTAAGCTGCGGACCAGAGGAGCCGGTCTCCCAGAAACATCACTTTCTGTCCTTTTATATTTATTTTGTTTGATTGCTTTGTTGTCTATTGCATGCATGTTGCTATGACAACCCAGTTTCCCTCTGGGATTAATAAAGTTTCCTGTTTGTTTCCTGTTTGTTCTTAATTGTTCTTCTGCTAATGATGGATCCTCTCAGTGAGAGAAACTCCCCCTAGTGTTTGAGAGTGGAACTGCAGAGCCACGCGTCGGCTCAGGATACGCAGACATAGAGCCGTCGTGGCGGCCTCAGGGCTCGCGGCCTCGTGATGACAGCCGGGCTGCGGCCGGACCGACCCGCAGACTTTCTCAGACGTGTTCTCTGCATCAGCTCTGTGAGCTCAGCTACTTCCTGTTCCGTCTCTTGTGCTTTGTGCTCACGTGTCTCGTGGCCTGGTTAGCCTTCTGCAGTTGCTCCTCGCTGTGTCAGCGCCGCGTCCTCCCTCACAGTCGTGTCATTCTGCTCTTTGTTTCAGTTCCTTGTTGCTGTTTTGTCGAGAGCTGTTTTATCCAGGATTCCCACGTCCTGCCACTCAGGTGAGACAGGAACCAGGACCCCACAAAGACAGAAAAACCAGCACAGCTGTTGGTTTGTCTCATTTATATTTCTCGTGTTTGTTTTCAGCGTCGATGCGCGACACGAAGACCTCTGAGTGTTTACACCTGCGCTGTGTTTGCAGTCTGTGCGTACCAGCACGTGGAGTTTGATGTGTTTATTATCTGTGTGTGTGTGTGTGTGTGTTTGCCACCATAACCTCCATGCTCAATTACACCCAGATTACCCAGAGGCCCTTGGGGCTGTGGCAGCCGGTGAGCTGGCTGACATAAATCTGGCGTGTTGTTGTTGATACACCAGCTCTCTAATGCCCATAAAACATTACTGCTGCACACACACACTCCTAAACTAACTCCGATCTGGTGCACAAACACACACTCCCGGGAGTGAGTGCTGCAGTAAGCGAATATGCTAACACTGCAAGGTAACCCAGATAGGAGGAGGAGGAGGGAGGAAGCATAAAGACAAGGAAAAGAAGGAGGTGAGGAGAGGAGGAGGCGACATTTTGAAAAGGTGAACAGGATGATGTTGGCATTTAGAGAAAAGCGAGATAAAGTGAAACCAAGATCCCATTTAGAAAACAGGGAGGTTGAGCACCCTGGAGACACGCCCCCGTGTGTGTGTGTGTGTGTGTGTGCGTGTGTGTGTTACACAGAGTCCATTACCACTATTGACAGCAGGGATCCAAAGTTATTGTTGCTGTTTCTTTTAATTTAGTGGCGATGGCGGCGCTCCTCTGAGGAGCTCTAAGACGAAGAGCTGCTGTGCTTTTGGCTTCGTGAAGTAAATTATGTTCCACACATCGATTCCACGGGAGGGCGGGGCCAGAAAGCGGCGCCGCGTGAGCGCCGTGATTGATGAGAGATTACTTCTCGCGCTTCTAAAGACAAACCCTGAGCTGCGTTTTCATGTGGCTAATTTCCTTTGTTGAATTTAATTGAATGCTTCCAGCGCTCGCAGGCGCCTCACGAAACAAACAACGAGAAACAGCAACACGTTCACAGCTCGGTCCTAAAACGACCGCCGCAGCACGAACGACGCACACGTGTGGGAGGGTTTGTTAGCTGCTCCCTGGAAAGCTGAGCTCACCTCGCTCTAATCTACACCCAGAGTCACAGTCAAGAACCAAACTGTCAGTAACCGCGGAGCCGGCGTGGAAACAACAGGAGAAGCTGCTGATGTTGACCTGGAAACATCAGAGTTTTAATAACAGCCTGGTCTCTTTATCTCCCTGACACCAGCTGCTGAGCACAGTCAGGATCAGCTGATTAAAGAACAGTCGGAAAATCCTGCATCCAATCAAACGACTGATGCTGCAGGTAAATTATTTTAATCAGGGTTTGATTCTTTCAGAAGAGTTTCTGTGAAGCTGGAGACACATTTATGGGCTGAAAATGTGTTAATAATCGTGGGGACACACTTTTATTTAGTCGCAGACCACAGCGTGGGAGTGGGGGGGGAGGCCGGAGCCCTGTGGGAGGGGGGAGGCCGGACCCCTGTGGGAGCGTCCCGACTGACCGCCTAATGCATCGTGCAGAGGTGCAGTGAGGGGCGGAGATGGCGGCCTGTCCCTCTCCGTCAGGCTGATTGGTTGTGGGAGTAGAAAACAATCCTGCATAATTCAGTGGCAGCTCTCTCTCTCCCCCACAGGTAACGGCACTCGCTCTACCGCTCCCCCTCCCATCCTCCTTTTTGTCATCCGTCTCCTCCCCCTCTCCCTCCCTCTGAGGCGTCACTCTCCTTCCTCCTTCATCTTTTTCGGGGAGCGCGTTCGTCTCTGTTAAATCATAGATGGAGCTGAGGTGGGCGGCTGCCTCTCCGTCTCCTGCTGAGCCGACAGAGGGAGAGGCAGCGGTGACAGGATGACAGGTGGAGGAGAGGATGGTGTACGGAGCGCTCTGCACTCCAGCTGCAGCTTCAGCCGTCGGTGTCAGCCGGCGCTCTCACATCCATTTGCGACAGATTTACAGTCCAAACCGACCCTCCACCCACCTCCACCCACCTCTGAAACCTGTTTACTGAACTTTACAGTGTGAGAAAATCAGCCTTTAAATAAAGTCACTGCTGCTCTGGACCTTTTACTCGCTCATCTCCTCGTCTCGCCTGCACAGGTACAATAACAGTCGTCAGGCTGCACGTTAACACGTGATTAACAGGCGTGTTCGAGAAACACGTTTCCTTCAAATTAAGTTTCTCTGCTTCTTCTGTTACAAGATCTGCATTTAGAGAATAAACATGAGCCTAAGCCCAGCATCGATGGATCGGTGACGTCCCCGTGATTCATGAAGGTTAGTTCAAGTTTTCTTGCGCTCTCGAACGGCACCTAAAGATGGCGCTGCTCTTCCTTTTGCATTGAGCTGGACTGTAGACACGGCCGTGACCCGTCAGGTCACCGGGTCTGGACCCCAGTATTTGTTTTCCAAAACAAGGCAGCCAAAACTGACCAAATCAATATTTAACGATCTGAAGCACAATAACTGTGAGAGAAACTGAAGCCATAACAAACCATCACAGACATGATCGTTAGAGCTCAGCAACATCCACAACTGGAGCTCAGACCTCACAGGAATCTCTACCATTCGGAAATATACAGGAAGTGCGCCTGTAACATGTGGAATATGGATCATTGGGATCTGTTGGACTGATGATGGCTGCTTGGAAACATATTGATCCACTTCCTGTTCAGCTCACATGGACTTCGAGCTGGGAGACTGGCCTCGGAGTCCACCTGGAAACGTGTTTTAACCCAAGTTTAGTTTTCACTGTTTTGTTTTGTTTGCATTATAAATATTCACTGAGCTCTCAGGCTCACGGGTGATGGAGAGCTGGACTGCAGGAGCTGCTGAAAGGCAAAGCTCCGAGTTCCTGTGGACCTCGGTGTTCCTGTGGACCTCGGTGTTCCTGTGGACCTCGGTGTTCCTGTGGACCTCGGTGTTCCTGTGGACCTCGGTGTTCCTGCCTTCACCTGTGGACACAAACTCCGGAGCGAGTCGTGGATACAAACAGTCAAACACATTTCCTCTGACGGGCGTGTGAGCTCAGAGCAGAGACACGGCTCCTTCACAGGATGTGTGTGATCTGATCAGGGTTCAAGTGCATCATCATCAGGAGGAACTAGGAAGTGTCCTTTGGGGAAAAGGATGCTGGAATTCCCGGCTGAGCCTGCTGAGACAATGATGGGGAGAGTGGGGCGTTTTCCCAGCGCTGCCACTCCGACTAAAGCAGGAGATTACTCCACAGCATCTGCCTAAACTAGCACAGTCAATCTTCACCTCACCCGCCTCCTCTCCCTCTCTCCCCTGAGTGTGGAGGGGGAGGGGACTGTCAACTTGACTGACAGCTCCGTCGGCTTATCAAATTGGTCCCGCGGCTGACAGCGTTACCGGCCGATAAATGCAGATTTGTGGGGATCATAGCGAGCCATCAGCTTTGATTTGCTGCTACACGAGGCGTTTATGGCGCAGGAGAGAGCGAGCTCTGTTTCCTCTCCCCTCGCTCTCTCATTCGATTAACTTTAGAAGTACTTTGGAGGAGAAATATATTTGAGAGGCTGCAGTTTCCGGCAGCTTTAGTGGGTTTTAGATCAATTTGCAGCCATAATGCACATTATGGTTTGTTTGGAGATGAGTCGCACATCAACACTCGTCCAGGCTGCAGCGGCCACTCATGAAGCCAGACGTTGAGCAGCAGTGACTGCACTTTCCCCCGATTTCAGAAGTACTGAGCGAAAACACGAGCGCCTAAGTGATGATTAAACATCCACAGCAATGATCAATCATGAATCCATAAGTGTTGCAGTTTCTTTGTGTAATACAAACAAATAGAAACTGACATCAAACCTCAGGATCCAAGGACTAAATTAATATTTACATTTTAAAGAGAGAATCTCTACCTTTCGTGGTGGACGGGTTTGTGTGTCCTGGGGGTCGACAACATAACCCTAAAGGGGGGCCTTTGGCAAACTGGTCCTGGGTGAGGGACCAGACAAAGAGCGATTCAAAAGACCGCTATCGGGGGTTATCGAGACCCTGCCCTGGGTAGGGTGCCCGAGAGCGTCTGGTGGCCGTGTCTTGATCCATGTCCGTCCTCCTCTAGGCCCACCACCCACAGGAGGCGACGCAGGGGTCGGTGCAAAGTGTGTCGGGTGGCAGCCAGGAGGGAGGCCCTGTCAGACCGATCCCCGGCTACCAAGACTGAATTAATACAGTGGTCCCTCGCTATGACACGGTTCACCTTTCGCGGCCTCGCTGTTTCGTGGTTGTAACGGCAACCTTCGGTCCTTCTTTGCCGTTTCTGCAGAACGTAAAGTTTCTGACTTGTGCTCTTGTTAAGTAGCTTGGATGCCTTCCGGTAGAAAAAACGAGGCGAAGGAAAAAAGGGGCAAAACATTTATTTTCCATATAAACCGAAAGGTACAAAACAAATGCCTCTGGTGGGAGCTCCGTTTACATTTCCTTTATGATACAACAAAAAATAACATTAAAACGGCGACGGTCAGAAAACTGTTGCTCCACATCCTGCTCGCTTACCTAACCTTTTACCCACACCCCTCCGCATGCGGGCCAAATACACACCCCCTTAACGACACTTATCAACACTTTACAACAACAGACTAACAAAGCAGGATTAATTTATGGAGCACAGCCGATTACATTACAACATAAAATGATCAAGACTATAATAGAAACTTAAAGATCATGACAAATACTTAAATATGGCATGATGTAACTGAGTAAAATATTGGCATGGACTTGGCTCCAACAGTGGTTTTTGTGCATGAATGAGAAATGCGTTCAGCTTGTCAAATTTACATAAATCTTCGATCCCAGCAGTGTGATTCTGAAGGGCTGTATGTTTGTAAGTTTATCCCCAACAAACACAACAATGCGCTTGACACGTCGTCACCTGCGTGTCTTTGGTTTCATTCTCTAAGACTGGACTTATTTTTCTATGAAGGTTTGAACTTTGTGTTTAAACAAGAGAGAAAAGTGTGAAAATGTTCACGCCTGTCCGAGGAAAGTGTATAAGTGTGCAGTGAGGGTTTAACTGCCTTAAAACATCTATAATAATTGTAAAAAGTAAAGTTGGCTACTTTGCGGATTTCACCAATCGCGGGTTATTTTTTTCCACCCATTTATTAACGTTCCTAAGTTTTAATTTTATTAATATCTCATTTTAATCTTACACTCATTTCTGTATTTCTACAAAATAAACACAACAAAGTTTAAAAATCATATCTATCTTATCTTAATGACCTTGTAGTACCATATCACCCTATTAGAGCACTTCGCTCTCGCTCTGCAGGCCTACTTGTTGTTCCTAGAGTATTTAAAAGTAGAATGGGAGGCAGAGCCTTCAGTTTTCAGGCCCCTCTTCTGTGGAACCAGCTTCCAGTTTGGATTCAGGAGACAGACACTATCTCTACTTTTAAGATTAGGCTTCAAACTTTCCTTTTTGCTAAAGCATATAGTTAGGGCTGGACCAGGTGACCCTGAATCCTCCCTTAGTTATGCTGCAATAGGTGTAGGCTGCCGGGGGATTCCCATGATGCATTGAGTTTTTCCTTTCCAGTCACCTTTCTCACTCACTATGTGTTAACAGACCTCTCTGTGTTGAATCATATCTGTTATTAACCTCTGTCTCTCTTCCACAGCATGTCTTTATCCTGTCTTCCTTCTCTCACCCCAACCGGTCGCAGCAGATGGCCCCGCCCCTCCCTGAGCCTGGTTCTGCCGGAGGTTTCTTCCTGTTAAAAGGGAGTTTTTCCTTCCCACTGTCGCCAAAGTGCTGCTCAAAGGGGGTCATATGATTGTTGGGTTTTTCTCTGTACCTATAAAGCGCCTTGAGGCAACTTTTGTTGTGATTTGGCGCTATATAAATAAAATTGAATTGAAATTGAATTGAATATCTAACAGACTCCAGTTTGTGCATGTAAATGGAGAGTCCTCTTCACACACTGAGGTTAATTATGGAGTTGCACAGGGTTCAGTGCTAGGACCAATTCTGTTTACATTATACATGCTTCCCCTAGGCAGCATCATCAGAAGACATAGCATACATTTACACTGCTATGCAGATGACACCCAGCTCTATCTGTCCATGAAGCCAGATAACACACACCAATTAGTTAAACTGCAGGAATGTCTTAAAGACATAAAGACTTGGATGGCCACTAACTTTCTGCTTCTTAATTCAGATAAAACTGAGGTCATTGTACTCGGCTCTGAAAAGCTTAGAAATATGGTATCTAACCAGATTCTTACTCTGGATGGCATTATCTTGGCCTCCAGTAACCATCTCTGGTTTCTTCCTATTAAACGGGGGTTCTTCCTCCCCAATGACAACATATGATGTTGGGGTCTTTGCTTTAAAATCTATAAAAAGCTTCAGACCAAAGTTGTTGTGAAGCAAAGACAGATAAATAACATTTAACTGAAAAATAAAATGGATAAAAAGAAATAAAGGTAAATAAACATTTGCATTAAGTGTGTACAACAGAATTACTAATGTAATATTTTAAATATTAGGCGCATTAAACAGCACTTTAAGTCTAATAATGAAAGGATGTGTTCGTATCCTCACACTGGAATATCCTGTAATGGTTTATCCTCTCACATCTGTGATGTACAACCAGCCTTTCTGTCATCTTAAACGTTCATACGCTATAAACGTGTGTAAAGTGTGCTCAGGTGGCTGATCAGTGTCTGCTCCTCTTGTAAATATAGAGTCAGTAAAGGTAAAGCTCCTCCTGAGAGAGTCGGCCCTGTCAGCTCAGCGTCACACACATTTATTCTAAATCACTGCGACAGACGAGCATCAATCAGCGGGGGCACTTTTTAAACGCCGATTGGTTTGAGGTGAGGCAGGCAGAGACGGCGGCGCGACGGGGTTAAAGCGAGTCTCTGACGGCCGGTTCGTGTTTCTGACGAGAACAGTCTCGGCTTCTTCATCACTTTTTCTGGATCCAGTTCGGGCTGTTAGCAAAATTTAATATGCTGACTAATGACAGCCGAGGCGGAGCAGCGATCTGTCACAGCAGGGGGAGCGGAGAGGGAGGGAGCCGGGGTTGGGAAGGGTGAATACGTTAACACGGAATAAATGTTCAGTTTGTCTTTCGGAGACTTTACTCTGGGAGAAGAATAAAAGCTTGATAAATCACAGAACGTCTGGGAGCAAACAGGATCAGTTTTTCCACCTTTGCATCCAGATTTAGCTTTTCCCTCTTCGGGGACATCTTTCTATCCCTTCACACACACCTACAGAGCTTTGATCATCAGTGTCATTAATGCACCTGTACAGGTGTGAGGGCTGAGGGCGCAGACAGACTTCAGCTGTTTTTGATGGCTGAACTTAAACAAAGGCACAAAAGTTGTTTGTGGATGTTGAAATATGGAAATGATCCCGTATCCATCTAATGATGAGAAACATCTGAGCATCCAATCATCGTCTTTGACACCTCGCCGTCTTTGACACCTCGCCGTCTTCCTCACGTGTCTGACGCACGATGATGTCATCGGTTAACGGCGTAGCTGTCGACTCCGAGCACAGAAGTGAGATTTTTAATGCTGCGTTCACCGTCCAGCCAAACGGAGGCGGTCAGTCTGCGCAGCGTCACTCACATCCTGATGGCGTGCAGAGGCTGAGAAGATGACACGTGGTAGCATCATGTGACGCCAGGAAGCCGATGTGTTTGGTATTCAGAGTGCATCAATCATACTGGAAAAGTCCATCCGTGGACTGCGTGACCTACGATGACGCACCGATGAACGTGTTTGTCTGAAATCTGCATCCTTGGAGGTAAAACCGTTTTTTAAATCACTACCAATCAAATGTCTTTAAATGGAAAATCAGCTGATCGTTTAAACTAATGTAAATGTTTCTATTTCTCACCAGTGAGCTGTAATTATTATAAACTACAAACACACACTGGAGGAGAATGTCCGAGTCTTCCTGGTGGTTTGTAAACGTCGGGCGGTAAAGCCGCCGTCCACATACTTTTGGATTGTCTCCTTAAATTAGTGCAGCACGAAACACCTGCATTGCACCTTTCCTCCTCCCTAACCTCCCCCCTCTCCCCCACACGCTGTCATTTTCTCTGCTGATGGCTCACACTCGTGTCTCCCGCCTCCACCCGTAGACGCTGTGGTCGCCGGCCTCGCAGCCTAATGATGATGATGATGGCGATGATGGTGGAGGGAAAGCTTCACGCTCTTAATTGCAGTTATCAGCTCGTTGATTAGTGCTGCATAAAACACCTGCATTGCACCTGTTTTTCCCCAAAACCTCTTCCTGCCGCTCGCTCCCTTTGTCTCCCAGCCTCACTCTGACTCTTCTTTATGTGCCTGTCCCACACAGGAGCCCAGCTCCTTCAAAATAAAAGCTTTTCTCTAGAAAACATCTTAATTTTTCTGGATTATTTAAGCAAACATCAGTGACCACCAGGACAACTTTCAAAGTTGACTCAAACTCTAACGAGCTCCAACAGTTTCAGCTCCTCCTGATTATTCCCGGGAAAACGAAGGCAGCATACTGAAAAGGTTTGTTTGATTTTGGGAAAAATATTGTGAGTGAAGCTGCACAGATGATCATTTTTCAGATAAGAAAGAAAATGTATATAGAAACCAGCCAATGGGAGCGTCTGTAGGCAAACAGAGACTTTCCCTGGAAACTTGATTGTTAGTATAACTAGCAGCGGTGTTGGATTAGTGTGGTGAGCAGCAGCCAATAAGAGTGAAGTAAAGTCAAAATTAGTCTCCAACGATCTCGGGATGCGTTACAGCAGCTTCGTTTGGGCCGAGCTTGGATTCATGGACACTATTTCAGTCCACACCTGAAGTGGAAACGCTCTCAGCAGAAAACCCGCCCACAGAAATGTGAGGCCTCGATCACCAGGCCTACAGACGGGGACCCCACAGACACCAGTTGGCGAGGTTTTGCAGACAAGTTGGCGTCTCCGTGCAAACTGCAGGCAACAGCATCGAAGCTAACACAGCGATGTTTCTGGTGCAGCCTTCTGTTCCAGCAACCATACACCAACTGGTTGGAAATCATTTTTCCTAGCAGCTAGTGGTTGTTGGGAGGTTGCAAACCAGTCTCTGTGCCTGTCAGGGTTTGGTGTGCTTCAGCCACCTGCTGAACACACACATTTTTACACCCAAGAAGTTATTTCTCACGTGCAGTCATACACCTGGAGGCTGGTGAGCCAGCCTGGTGAGGCAGAGGAAAACACTGTGGTGGAAGCAGACGGGGCTAGCAGGTTAGCAGCAGCTTGTTTTGGAAATAACAGCGAGGACATCGCTGATTATAGATTTCTTCCAGACTGGTTAACGTCCACACCGGTGTAGATGTTAATCCGTTAACGTTAACGTTAACTTTTATCGAGTGGAAAAAAAGTTAGCTTGTTTATATTATGCTAACATAGCTGTGTCGCTAGCGGTCACGTAGCACATCATTAGCTACAGCTAGCCAAACTTCAGTAACCCTTCAAACATCACTGCTGTTTAGTTTTCTGTCTTCATTTATGTTGGAAGTGCTAACAGAGCTGTACGTTTGAATTTGTTTCCAAAACCCCGCAGTCAGGACATGCTATAGAACCTAGCGAGCTAACTTCCTGCTAACTTCTAACTCCGTTAAATGTCATAAATTCTGTTTTCATGGATGCCTGGATGTTAAACTCAATTGTTACACCTGGTAGAGCAGAACGCTGATCATTTTATTAAAGATGAAAGACTTTAGACAGTTTTTCAACTCTCAGTAATGCCATAGTGATCGTTTGATATATGGAGTTTAGACCCAGACACGGCCAGTGACGTCAGACTTAACGACCGAACTCAGGTGTGAAAAAGAAGAAAAGATTTCTACAGTTTCTTTCTTGAAGCTGTCGTCTGCACGTCTGCCGTGGAGGTTAAACAAATCTGGACGCTGCAGCTAATTAAAACGCTTCATCTATTTGCAGCGCTCCAGCAAAGGTCAGCTCTTCTGGACGTTTTGGCACCAAATGTTCGGATCTGTCTGTGAAAGTTCACTGCAGCTGTAAGTTAATCCACTGTCTGCAGCGATTTAGCTGAACTCTGAAATCTTACTCTGAAACGCTGCTCTGGCCTCAGCTTTGGGCCTCTCACCTCTCTGCCCATTAGCTGCAAGAGTCACTGGGTATTAATGTAAGGGTGTGTGTGTGTGTGTGTGTGTGTGTGGGTGTGTGTGTGTGGGTGTGTGTGTGTGCGCTCTGTGGGGGAAAAGGTCGCTATTTAAAAGACATTAAAATGCTGAAAGATGAATAGTGTAGGACATTTTTACGCACTGCAGGGCCCTCGCTGCACACACACCAACACAAGATCAGGCGAGCGTGTGTGTGTGCGTGTCTGTGAGTGTGTGTTACAGTGATGTGGATTAGGAGTTCTCAGCCATAAGGTACCAGCCTCCCACTGCTGCCCTTTACACACACACACACACACACGCACAGACACACACACAGACACACACACACTCGTACTTCCTAAAAAATGAGATGTCAACAGCACTGCAGACTCGAAGGTGCACGCCAAGGACAGCTGTGTGTGTGTGTGAGTGTGTGTGTGTGTGTGTGTGTGTGTGTGTGTGAGTGTGTGTGAGTGTGTGTGTGTGTGTGTAGAACCGATGACTCTGCCATCAGTCACCAGCCTTCAGCACCACAGAGAGGATGACCTTTGGATGACCTTTGGATGACCTTTGAATGACCTTTGCTCCTGTTTCTCTGCTTTTGTTACTTTTTCCTTTTTATTTTCTGTTTTTTTTCCTGCAGTTTTTGTTTTTTCATCATTGGTTTCTGATCCTATATCTACTTTACGATAAGCACTGCTGACTCTAAGCCTCAGCGGCTCTATGGTCCCTCTGGGCCACGCTGTGCAGGTTCTGATAGTAACTCCACAGACTGTAAATAAAAGATGTAGCCCATTGGTTAGTGGCTTCTGAGTGTTGTGAAAAGGCCGTGATGAGTGAGGGGCAGATATGACTGATTTCACTCTAATGGGACCAAGTTTAAAAAATGAACTTGGCTTTGGATTCACAAAGAGCACAAACTCATGGCTGTGACCATGAACTCATCATGAGGTCATAGAGTTAGGGCTATTTTTCCATGCATGTTGGTACATTCGCACCCTGCTGGCCAGTAAGTGCAGGTTTGAAGCACTTCTGCCTTAGCGTCACCTGCATCAGTTCCATGATGAATGGTGTGAATGTGAGTGTGAACCTGTCCAGGTGTAACCTATCCTCGTACCATGTGATTGCTGTGATAGGCTCCAGCCCCCTGAATTGGATAGGCAGTTAAAGATGAATGAACAGTGAATAGGAACTACCCACTTATTGGTTTGCACTTTTAGCACAATGCTAACATGATGCATTAGCCAGCTAGCAGTTAGCATAAAAATAACTGGACTACAACCACAGTAAGAAGCGGCAGGATGCTGTTTGCTTGATGTATTTTGTGCATTTCATGATAAGAGATGTGCAGTTAAAAGCACCTTTTGCACTCCTTTGAGTTTTAAAATATTATTATTATTTTTCCTTTCCAGTCACCTTTCTCACTCACTATGTGTTAACAGACCTCTCTGCATTGAATCATATCTGTTATTAATCTCTGTCTCTCTTCCACAGCATGTCTTTATCCTGTCTTCCTTCTCTCATTCCAGCCAATCACAGCAGATGGCCCCGCCCCTCCCTGAGCCTGGTTCTGCTGGAGGTTTCTTCCTGTTAAAAGGGAGTTTTTCCTTCCCACTGTCGCCAAAGTGCTGCTCATAGGGGGTCATATGATTGTTGGGTTTTTCTCTGTATCTATGAAGCGCCTTGAGGCGACTTTTGTTGTGATTTGGCGCTATATCAATAAAATTGAATTGAATTATTATATAAGGAGCTACTAAACTCAGAGTGGACTGCAGCTCTTGATGTCAGCTAGCTTAGAAACCCGACTAAAGCTCAGAGCTAGCATCACAGTAAGAGGCTTTAATGCTAAAATGGCATATCAATAATGGCCTAGTAATTCTTTGATAGTCTATCTGTGGTAAATACAGATCTGCTCCACCAGCAAATACCCTCAAATATTTGTTATATCACAAATGAACCAAAGCAACACAAGCACTGAGTTCATCGAAGCTCCTGGTCCCTCACAACCAAACAGCTTGTTAATCACTCTCAACCTGGGTTATCAATAAAGACAGTCACCCCAACCGTCGCTGATGTTTGCTTAATCACAGGGTGTACCAGCAGCACTGAGCAGGAGGAGGGAATTTAGCATCATACATTCATAAATTAGAGCCAGCAGTTACTGACCCGCAGTGGTATTTGCAGTGTTTCAGAGCTCTTCCTTCTCTCATTAGGACATAAAAAGATGAACCACTGCACTTATTTCCTGGGTTAAAGGGCAACTGCGGTGTAATCCAATCAAACTTTGATTTTGTGGATGGGTTTTCTTACTTTGGGTGTGTGAAATTGTCCACGAGAGACACTTTCTCCACCAGGTCTCCTCCGATGGAGCGCACCAGCTCGTAGAAGTCGTTCTCTGTGAAGCTCTCTCTGCCTGCCTCGCTCTCTTTGCCGTCCGGCAGCCAGAAGGAGATGTCGTTATGGAGAGGTGGGTACTTACTGAGCAGCTGAAAAACAAACGTATAAAACAACAATGACTGACAGCTCAACTTAAAAATGTTCTCTGTAAGCAATGGTGGAAATATTAACTGATAATTTCTCTTTATAAAAAAGTCCCTGAAAAACACACGTTTGGTTCATCGTGTCGATAGGTAAGTAACTGATTAGCCATGGAGGTAAGCAGGTAGGTGGTTGAATGAGCATCTAGGTAGGTGGGCACTTGATTGGTTCATTAAATAGTGGTTAGTTATCCAGGCAGGCAATTATTTAGTCGTGTAGGTGAGTAATTGATTACCCAAACAGGAAGGTAGGGAACTGGTTTATTGCATAGGCTGGTAATCACATGATTGGTTAGTCATGTACATAGGTGGGTGGGAAAGCAATTAGTTGGTTGTGTAGTAAAGCAAAGGAAAGGAATTTAGATTGGTAGTTAATTAATTACTTAATTAGTTAGCCATTAAAGTATGTAGCTAGGTAGTTGGTTAAATGTCTACACGTGTGGGTACTTAATTGGTTAGTTATCAAAGTAAGTAAGCAGGCAAAGAGTTGGTTGGTTGTATAGTTATGTAAGTGATGAGCCATGCTGGCAGCAAAGGTGGTAGATGAATGTAGGCGAGTCCTTAATTGACAGGCACGCAGTTGGTTGTTTGCACAGGTAGACTGGCAGGTATGTAACTGGTTAGCCATGCTAGCAGAGAGGCTGGTTGTGTAAGTAGTTAGGAGGGTGGATGGGTAGTTAGGTCATAGGGAACTGGTTGCTCTGCATTAATATATTTTAACTAAATAATGCAATGATAATTAATGTACCCACTTAATAGTTACAAACTATATGATGGATTATATTTGTAATAGTTTTATGTTTAATTGATTCAGTGCTAATGTGGCATAACGCTGTTATTTCTCTGCTGGTTCGCTGTGGTTTTAGTTTTGTAACATCTTCATCTGGATTCATCTATTATGTGCAGATGCGTGGCTGAGGTTATTTGTGGCTGATGTTTAGGCCCTGAAGAATAGTTTAATTTCACAATAGCACATTATGAGTTATTAATGATCCTCAAAGATGTTGAAATTTTACTTTGTGCACCACATTGATTAGTTTTTGTACATGTACATTTATGGGATATTTGGACTGGAGACTCATTAGAATTTCAAAGTAAACCAAGCATAAACACAAAGATGTAAGGACTGAAGGGGTAATCAGCACATCAGCTGCAGAGATTGAGAGATGAGGTGAATAAAAATGAGCTGAAAGCGCAGATTCAAGCAACAAAAAAGAACTCAAGAATAACAGAAGAAGAAATGTGACAGAAAGTCAGAAGAGAAACAGCCCGACTGTAGGAAGAAAGAGGAGAAAGTGCAGCAGAGAGTAAAACACAAAGACAACAACACATTAAAACTTTATCGGGACGACAGAATAAATGTGATGTTTTATGCAGCGACAGACTGAAGGAGAGATTCCTATCATCTGTCACTTGTTTATTATGCTCAGAATAACAGAGTGAGAGAAGCTGCTGTTATTCCTGCTCCTGAATGATATTTTCTTAATTTTCTCTCCATCTTAATGCTGTTCACTGAGACACATCAATCTGTGTGACTCTGGTTTTTCCACCTTTGGAACAAAAGTCAGAACAAAACAAGGAAAAGTGAAATATGCCAACTTAATGGTATTGAGTTATCTTCTGTAGAAACTGGACTGTAGTTAGCTCAATTCAAAGGTGGAGGTAGAGAACAGCAAGGTTGGTTGGTCAGTTTGTTTCATGTGTTATCAAAGACTAGTTTACTTTAGTTAACTGCAGGAGGAAGGCAGGTGGTTCAGTGATGGGTCAGTTAGCTGCTGTTTGGGTTTTTGTCAGTGAAGGCTTGACATTGGTTGGACAGGATGAAAGGTATCACCAGTTAGCTGTAAGTTGTTGGTTTAGGTAGTGGTTGGTTAGTTGCCTGCACATGTAGGTGATTAGTTAGACAAAAAAGTCAATTAGTGGTTAGTTTGTTTGTTGCAGTTTAAGACAAGTCGTTGGTTGGCTGGTTTGCAAAGTAGATGGCTGGTTGTGAAGGAACATAGACAACAACTGGTTAGCTGTGTAGACCGCTAACCAGACAGGCAGGTAGGTAAATGGTTGGTTACACAGGCAGGCAATTGCTTGGTTAGGTAACTAGGAAGGTAGGTAGATGAAAGGTTGGCTGGTTGGGCAGTTGGTTGGCAGGTAAAAGTTGGTTGGTTTGCTGGGTATACAGGTTTGAGAAAAAGTGACGTCTTAAAGTAGGTGGTTGGTTGGTTGGGTTGCTGGTTGGGCAAGCAGATAAGTAACTGATTGGCTGATTTTGGTAAGTGTTAGTTAATTATAAATGAACTGGAAACCCAACTTTATTTATTCACCTATTTGTAAAGTTGTAACATTTATTTATTAAGTGCTTTTCACAAAGCGCTGCACACAAAGGTTAAATAAACAATTCATACATATTTCAGTACAGGACAGAAGTAAAACTGGTAGAAGAACAGAGAGAAGAACGGGTCTCGTTTGATATTTTTATACTCAGTCGAGCGTCAGGGAAAGACTTCGGGACAGCAGGTGGTAGGTGAGGAGACAAGTATCCACATATTTCTGACCATACTGTGCAGACGTGTGGAGGGAGGTGAGCCGTCTGTTTACACTATAATAGTTTAGTGGCACTGCACAGCTCCCTGAAGCCGTTTGTGTGTGTGCGTATACAAACATACACACCGACACCCAAGGAGTCTATTTCCTGTTAGGCCCTGGGCGGTCACAGTTCATTACCTGTGGATGTGGGGGCCAGTAAAGGCTTTAGGGGGGAGAGGTGGGGAGCCTCAGCCCAGGAGAGGTGAACTGACCCTGGGCAGGAGATGAGCCATGCTCCCCGGGCCCCTCTGGAGAAACAGAGTTCATCAATAAAACTTACAGGGCTGTGAGGAGGCCAGCAGGAGGACAGCAGGGTCGCTCCCTCACTCCTCACGTCTTCAACTTAACAACAATGATTATGTGTTTATTGTAATTTCTTAGATACAGTTAAACCTTTATTGAATGTGGGCCGTTTCAAACGCATTTGCTATTTACAATTTATTTTCTCTCGTTTCCTTCAGTTTGTTCAGATCAAAAGAAAATGAAGTAAGATTATAACCTAAAGGAGACTCAGAGGACGACAAACTGAGTGAATATTTGTCCATGTGAGCTGACGAACTTCAGCTTAAGAGTAAAACTTTGTTGATTCTGTCACAAAAGCAAAAAAAATAGTTCTGAAAGTACCGTGCACGTGATTTCAGCCATCACTTGTTCTTGGTAGGCGGTAGTTCACAGATCAACTGGTTGTTTGGTTTGTTTGCTAGTTTGGTGGCTGTCGGATAAAGAGGTCAGTGGGTCTTTCGTTGCATGTTTCATTGGCGCTAAAAGTAGAAGATTGGTCCGCCCACTAGAAATAAAGGTCATCAGGGTCAGGTGGTAGGAAGGTAAGGACGTGATTGGGCTGCCAGGTAGGTGACGATAGGTTGTACTTTGGAAGGCAGCATCAAATGTTTGATTGGTTTGTTGGGTATTAAGGTAAGTTGGTAGACTGGATAATGAAGTTAGTTGGTCATCAGCTGCTCTTTTTCATT
The DNA here is from genome assembly GCF_056152115.1 of Neolamprologus brichardi. Classification (NCBI taxonomy): domain Eukaryota; kingdom Metazoa; phylum Chordata; class Actinopteri; order Cichliformes; family Cichlidae; genus Neolamprologus; species Neolamprologus brichardi. The sequence goes on from NC_142112.1 coordinate 39,325,207, forward strand.
GCTGGTGAAGGGATGGGATTGGTTGGCTGACAAGGAAGAAAGATTGTGTAGGTCAGCTGGTAGTTAGGTGGGGTAAATACAGGCAGATATTAGCTGTACAATGGAGGGAGGTGTTCTCTGCTCGGTTCAGTTTTTGGTTTGTTGGATGGATGTTAAGGAAGTTGGGTGACTTCTTTGCTAGCTAGGCAAGTGGTTTGATTGGACAGCGGTTAATGAAGGTTTAGCATTGGTTGGCTGCGATGATAGCGTGACAGTGGTTCATGTCGTTGTTTTCACAAACCACCTTCCAGCGTCTCCTCTCTCTTCTTACTAAAGTATCTTTCAGCACTTTGTTCCTTCGTTCCTCCACTTTCCCCTCTCAAACTTTGGTGCCTCTTCAGTCATTTACATTTTCCTCTGTTGCCTGTTTTCCTGACACACTTTAATCTGTTTTCCCTCTTTTTCCTTTCCCCCCCACTTTATTTCTCTTATTTATTTCAAGCATTTCTTTTTTTAATCACTTCCTCAAACTCGCTTCAGTATATTTTTTCCATTAAAGCTGTGTTTTGTCTCTCATTTGTCCTCACTAATGTCACCGCCTACTTTCTCTCACCTTACGTTTCGCTCAATCCTTTTATGTTTTTTACATCTAAAGATCTTTTATTCAAATAACTGCATTTAGTCAGATTCTGCATCTATTCTTATCCTCTTCTTTCCTCTGTCCTCTCGCCTCATTTATTCCTCGTTCCCTGCTTCCTCCCTCCATCTGTTTTCTGCCTCGTCCACCCCCACCATCCCTCCTCTTCATCTTCCTCCTCTCTTTTCTCCTCTTTGCCCTCCAACAGTCACTTGAAATGTTCTTTATTAGCGAAGACGAGAGTCGACAAAAAGCACCTTTAGTGGGGACGGAGTAACCGCTGTGTGAACCTGCACACACCCCACAGTGTGTGTGTGTGTGTGTTGATGATGGTGGGGTCAGTGGAAGTGACTGGTGCCGGCTGATGTGAGCCCCCACTGTCAAAATGTTTTATGCATGAGGTTAAGAGGCAAGAACACACACACACACACACACACGGAGTGAGGGTTTAAAGTGTGGTTACAGGTAGGTGGGCTGCTGCTTTGTCATTGGCTGGTAGGACGTATGTGCGACTCTCGATCACCACGGCCCACAAATAAGAAACAATCTGTTTGCAGCTTTTTTAAACGCTGGCTGTATAACAAGGAGAACGTGGTTAACGGCAAATTAATTTCTGCATTTGTGAATTAATTCACGACGGTAGGAGATTGTTTTTCTTACGAGAGACTCGGGCTCGTTATTGCATCTGAAGGTAAACTAACCGAGCCAGCAGTTATTACAGGTTAGTGATGAACACACAAACACAGACACGGGGATGTAGCTGAAGAGAGACATGACTGAACACAGCAGAGACACAATAAGACTGCACGGAGGGTAAACAGGAAGCAGGACAAAGGAAAATGGAAACGAATGGACGAAGGGAAATGAGGAGAGCAGTGAAGAGCGGAGGGAAGAAAAGATGAGGTGACGAAAGCAAACAAAAGGAAACAACATCAAATTAAGGGCAAGGGGAGGAACTTTCATTAACGAATGAAAGGAAACAAGAAGTGAAAGGAAAGGACAAAGAAGAGGAAGGGACGTAAACAGAACAGGAAAGAAAAGAAGACAAGGATGGAAAACAGACTTTAGCTCTTTCATTCTGCAGTCGGTACGTTCATCCGTCTTCAGGATGGTAAATGTCCTGTATTTGTAAAGCGCTTTTCTAGTCCCTAAGGACCCCAAAACGCTTCACACAATCACATCCACACACTGGTGATGGCAGCTACATTGTAGCCACAGCCACCCTGGGGCGCACTGACAGAGGCGAGGCTGCCGGACACTGGTGCCACCGGGCCCTCTGACCACCACCAGTAGGCAACGGGTGAAGTGTCTTGCTCAAGGACACAACGACCGAGACTCTTGGAGCAACCTTCTGATTACAAGACGAACGCCCAACTCTTGAGCCATGATCGTGTTTATTTGTGAAAATACCACTCAGGTGTGATGTTTGTGTCTACCTGAAAGCAGACGGGTTGGTGGATGTCCTGAACTCTGAACTGTTTGAGGAAGCGCTCGTCCTGACTCCAGAACAGCCGGATATCCGGGATGCTGTAGAGGACCATCGCCAGCCTCTCCAGGCCCAGACCGAACGCCCAGCCCAGCTTGTCCCCCGCCCCCGCTGCACAAACACAGAACACAGGAAACAGCCGTCAACAGACACGCTAACGAATCACTTTAGTCAGTCAGGCAGAGGAAGTGCTCTGTGGAAAATACAAAATAAAAGCATCACACTTCTCCGTCTAGCACCTCGCTTTCATCTGATCTCTGAATGTTTGAGTGCTGATGAATAAAACAGTTTAAGACCAAAAAAGAAGCACTTGGTGGTTTCACCAAAACCCCAAACAGCCCAGCAGCTCCCGGGTTGTCTGGGGTAAAATCTACTGTTTTTATCAAAGCAGTCTTACGGCTTTGAAGTTAATATGGCAAAAATATACGTTTAAGAAGTGACGAAGACGTAAGGCTCACCATCAGATAAGCAAAGGACCCTCACTGATCACTTATAGTCTAAATATGCATCCAATCACCCAAAAGCTTCAGTCTCTGAAACTCTAAACTCGCAACGAAACACAAACTTAAAATTACTCATTTCTATTCTAGTCAAACACATCTGACCTCGTCCAAAGAGGCCATGCTGACCTCATCTACATCACCTTTAGGTAAAACATGCCGATGAACAACCACACATCCTAAACACGACGCAGCCGGTCTGTCATCAGAGTCTGAGAGGACAAAGGAGGCAGCAGAGCGTCTGAGCACGTCTCGCTCAATTTACAGAAAGAACAGATCTCAGCACCGAGGGTATTTTTGGAAACGGGGACATTTTGACCAGTTAAAACGATCTGTGAGGCTTAGAAACCTCAAAGATTTGACAGCTCGAATCACAAGAGTAAATTTTATCCAACAGAAATGTAAAAGTATATTATAAAACCAGGATGTCTCATTGTTCCATACACCATATATTTATGCTGAAAGTTCAGTTAGTTCAGTTCTTTAGTTTGTGTGGAACTTTTCACAGTTTCACTGCTGCTCCATGAGTAGTTGGCAACTTCCATACAAACCATGGGCGAGCGGAGCAATCCAACATGGACCAAAGACACTGCAAGGAAGCTTTTGGTGCAGCACCACCTTTGCAACTACTTGCTGACCTGTTGGGGAATTTACCCCTGTAGTGACCTGTGGTTGCTCAGGTCTGTGAGACGGTCCTGTTTTTGTTCTCAGAGGCGTTTGTTGGGACACGTGATGCCTGTGAGGTTTCCTGATACTTTGGTTCAGGAATTGTGAGGATTTTTGGTTTGTTTCACCATAACAGGAAGACATACGTGTGTGTGTGTGTGTGTGTGTGTGTGTGTGTGTGTGTGTGTGTGTGTGTGTGTGTGTGTGTGTCTGTGTGTGTGTGTGTGTGTGTGTGTGTGTGTGTGTGTGTGTGTGTCTGTGTGTGTGTGTGTGTGTGTGTGTGATACTTCAGTGGACTCCTCTCTATTATTCAAGACTTCAACTTAATGCTGTCAATAAATCGTTACAACCTTATGTGACCGCCTACAACACACACCTGCGCTCTCTCACACACACACACACACCTGCGCTCTCTCACACACACACACACACACCTGCGCTCTCTCTCTCTCTCTCACACACACACACACACACACCTGCGCTCTCTCACACACACACACACACACACCTGCGCTCTCACACACACACACACACACCTGCGCTCTCACACACACACACACCTGCGCTCTCTCTCTCTCTCACGCACACACACACACACCTGCGCTCTCTCTCTCTCACGCACACACACCTGCGCTCTCTCTCTCTCACAAACACACACCTGCGCTCTCTCTCTCTCACAAACACACACCTGCGCTCTCTCTCTCTCACACACACACCTGCGCTCTCTCTCTCTCACACACACACCTGCGCTCTCTCTCTCTCACGCACACACACACACACCTGCGCTCTCTCTCTCTCACAAACACACACCTGCGCTCTCTCTCTCTCACACACACACCTGCGCTCTCTCTCACGCACACACACACCTGCGCTCTCTCTCTCTCACACACACACCTGCGCTCTCTCTCACGCACACACACACCTGCGCTCTCTCTCTCACACACACACACCTGCGCTCTCTCTCACGCACACACACACCTGCGCTCTCTCTCACGCACACACACACCTGCGCTCTCTCTCTCACACACACACCTGCGCTCTCTCTCTCACACACACACACCTGCGCTCTCTCTCTCTCACACACACACACCTGCGCTCTCTCTCTCTCACACACACACACCTGCGCTCTCTCTCTCTCACACACACACACCTGCGCTCTCTCTCTCTCACAAACACACACCTGCGCTCTCTCTCTCTCACAAACACACACCTGCGCTCTCTCTCTCTCACAAACACACACCTGCGCTCTCTCTCTCTCACACACACACACCTGCGCTCTCTCTCTCTCACACACACACACCTGCGCTCTCTCTCTCTCACACACACACACCTGCGCTCTCTCTCTCTCACACACACACACCTGCGCTCTCTCTCTCTCACACACACACACCTGCGCTCTCTCTCTCTCACAAACACACACCTGCGCTCTCTCTCTCTCACAAACACACACCTGCGCTCTCTCTCTCTCACACACACACACACCTGCGCTCTCTCTCTCTCACACACACACACACCTGCGCTCTCTCTCTCTCACACACCTGCGCTCTCTCTCTCTCACACACCTGCGCTCTCTCTCTCTCATACACCTGCGCTCTCTCTCTCTCACGCACGCACACCTGCGCTCTCTCTCTCTCACGCACGCACACCTGCGCTCTCTCTCTCTCACGCACACACACCTGCGCTCTCTCTCTCTCACGCACACACACCTGCGCTCTCTCTCTCTCACAAACACACACCTGCGCTCTCTCTCTCTCACAAACACACACCTGCGCTCTCTCTCTCTCACACACCTGCGCTCTCTCTCTCTCACACACCTGCGCTCTCTCTCTCTCACACACCTGCGCTCTCTCTCTCTCACAAACACGCACCTGCGCTCTCTCTCTCTCACACACACGCACCTGCGCTCTCTCTCTCTCACAAACACACACCTGCGCTCCCTCTCTCTCTCTCACACACCTGCGCTCTCTCTCTCTCATACACCTGCGCTCTCTCTCTCTCATACACCTGCGCTCTCTCTCTCTCACACACCTGCGCTCTCTCTCTCTCACACACCTGTGCTCTCTCTCTCTCACGCACACACACACACCTGCGCTCCCTCTCTCTCACACACACACACCTGCGCTCTCTCTCACGCACACACACACACCTGCGCTCCCTCTCTCTCACACACACACACCTGCGCTCTCTCTCTCTCATACACCTGCGCTCTCTCTCTCTCACAAACACACACACACACCTGCGCTCTCTCTCTCTCACGCACGCACACCTGCGCTCTCTCTCTCTCACGCACACACACCTGCGCTCTCTCTCTCTCACAAACACACACCTGCGCTCTCTCTCTCTCACAAACACACACCTGCGCTCTCTCTCTCTCACACACCTGCGCTCTCTCTCTCTCACACACCTGCGCTCTCTCTCTCTCACAAACACGCACCTGCGCTCCCTCTCTCTCTCTCACACACCTGCGCTCTCTCTCTCTCATACACCTGCGCTCTCTCTCTCTCATACACCTGCGCTCTCTCTCTCTCACACACCTGCGCTCTCTCTCTCTCACAAACACACACCTGCGCTCCCTCTCTCTCTCTCACACACCTGCGCTCTCTCTCTCTCATACACCTGCGCTCTCTCTCTCTCATACACCTGCGCTCTCTCTCTCTCACACACCTGCGCTCTCTCTCTCTCACACACCTGTGCTCTCTCTCTCTCTCTCACACACACACACCTGCGCTCTCTCTCACGCACACACACACACCTGCGCTCCCTCTCTCTCACACACACACACCTGCGCTCTCTCTCTCTCATACACCTGCGCTCTCTCTCTCTCACAAACACACACACACACCTGCGCTCCCTCTCTCTCTCTCTCACACACCTGCGCTCTCTCTCTTGCACACAGACACACAGACACACACACAGACACACAGACACACACACACACACACACACACACACACACACACTCTATCCTCAGTTATTTTGAGTCTTCATTGATCGGAGGGCAAAGCTCTGCTCTGGTCTCTCTGTGATTCCCTGAAGGCAGCAGATGGACTAAAGCTGCTGTTTGTGGGTTTGCAGCCCTTCAGCAGGTATGACCACCTCCTCCTGTGTGTAAACGAAGCCACGTGTAGACAAAAGGCCCAACAAGAGTTTGGGCAGCTGAGCCCGACTCCTCAGACTCCTTCAGGTTTATCTTCACGGAGCAGAGGATGGATGGGAATCAGCGCGGTGGTATAAAACAGTAACAGATACAGTCATCATCGTTTCATCAGGATTAATCAGGCGATAACTCATAACCAATGAGCTGCACTGCAAAAAAGGAATGCAGAGAAATAATTGCTCGGTCTTGATTATGTTGCTTCCATAATTGCTGTAAGCCATAATTGCAACTGAAAACAAATTTCCATGGATTGCACAGTAATAAGCGGGGGTAGAGACCGAGTCCAGCAGGACTGCACTCAGACTGGAGAGCAGGCTGCCGGCCAGAACAGTGCTGCTATCGATTCTGCAAGTCTGTGAAACTCTGCTGGAGAGGCGAGCAGCGTTCCTCCTAACAACATTCCCACATTTGATGAGAGTCAGAGGTGGACCGGCCCCGAGTCGCTCACAGGTGTTTGTTTGGGTGGAAGACATCCCAATAAAATCCTGGAATTTCACCCTCAGAGCCGGAGCTCAGACGTGAACACGGTGCACGGGTCAAGCTCCGGAAATCCAGTTACCACAGGTGAGTCCAAGAGGCCACGCCCCCAAACATCAAGTGGTAAAACACACACAGAGGCCCAAACTGTTTTTTTGTCAGGGTGTAAACATCTTTATTTCTGCTGTAAGGCTTTAACATGGCAGTGTGGGGGATGGAGCCCCTGCTGGACGTCAGAGGAACTGCAGCGAACTGTAAACACGAGCCTGTTCAGGTGTGTCAGCCGGAGCGCCGTCATCAGGTGTTTTTGTCTTTCATAAATCGAACGTCTGACATTTATTATTATTGAAAACCTGAGCTAGAGCACAACCTCAGAGTGATTAAACAGTTCAAATGTTCACACTGATGTTTTCTACATAAACACTCTGATATGACCTGAAATGATCTCTGAGCCCGACGCTGTCAGTTTAAGAGCACGCCCTCACCACTTCCTGTCAGTCACGGCGCTCGAGATGCTTTTCAAATGGCTGATTTTTCGTTTCAGAACAAAACTCTTCAGCTGCTTCGAGGCAGGTCAAAGCGAAGGGCAAAAGCGCTCGGTGGAATAAAGGATTATGGGTAAACCCGAGGATTTCAGGCGTTCCGGCCTGGGACCCAGATGAGAGGGAAGGCGTTCCTCTCCCTGGGATGGAGACTAATTGAGACAAACCTATTTCCTTTCTGAAGCACAGACCTTCCAGAAATAAAAAAGTCTACGACCCCGTCAGGATGGAAATCCACAGTTTAAGAAACAAAGAGCGGAAAATTTTCATCCAGAGGGAGGAAAACATCCGGGATTTAACTCCGGCTCTGTGCTCATCTCTTAAGCTACAGAGTTTACACTGAAGACACAGAAACGACATCAAATAAAGCATCCAAAGTCTAAACCAATTCATGGATCTGGGTAAAAACAGCAGGAAACAGGAAACACAGATAATGGCTGCTTCAGAATAAAAGCCTCATCTCCAGAGGATAAAACATGACTTATAGTCGCTGATGATGTCACAGAGGGCACTTCATCACACGTCACATCTGGTTTCAAAGATGAAGAAATGAAAACAATCAGCCTGAATCTGTTGAACCAGTGACCACAGGGTGGCACGCAGGCTGATGGGCGGGCCTTTGGATGTCCGCAGGTATTTAGCATGGAGTTAGTTAAGGCAGTGGTCTCCACCCCTGAGTCGTTTGGTACGTGAGAGTTGAGGCTCAGGTGTAAAATTTATGGTTTTCAGGGGTTTTATCGTTAACTCGGTTTACCTGGGTGTTTTCTCTCGTGTTGTAGTTGTGCGTCTTATTTTGAAAGGAATGCTTAACGTTACCATAGCGAGCTGAGAGCATTAACCCTTTAAAGCCGGTCGGAGCAGGCACGCTCTGTTTTGCGTAACTATTTTTAAATCCCGGTAGCTCTGCAACCACGTGAGCTAGCACAATAATTTTTTTTGCATATGAAACCGGAGGAGTTGTACTTACATCTTATGCCATCAGCTTGTCCTCGGTCACAGTTTCCTTCCACATATAGCTTTGCAAAAACTGCATAAAAAGCACTTGCAGCAACAAAAACATAATATTCCAGAAACACGCTTTGCCGATCCGATCAGCTGTTTGTAACACTTCCTATGTCCATCAGCGCGAACTATCGCATGTCTGCCATGACCTGCCCGAAACAGGAAGTGACGTCATTTTGCGGAAATGTAGTTTTTTACCATCAGGGCCTCATGAGCCTATACTGGTGTTTTTAAAAGTTATGTTTGACTTTATGACTTTCTGTGTGGTTTCTGGGATGCTTAGGACTCATATTGCACTGCTGGAAATAGTTTATTTTGATGCATATGCTGCTTTTTTGCAAATTTGCATTATAATATTTATTTTTGTTTTTCCTGCAGTGTATAAAAATTGGTGTATTTCAAAAATAAAACTATGAAGACACTCAAAATAAATTTCCTGTGGTGGGAAACTATTTTGTGCAACTTTTTTGTATTTACAGTTTTGAGGGATAAGCCTCTTAAATTTCTCTAACTAGAAATATATGCTAAAAAATAAAAACGATTTTCAATTTTTTTGTAGTTTATTGCACTTTTTTGCAATTTATGTAATTACTATGCACTTAATGCAGACATATTATTAAAATCTGGGCTATAATGGTTGTATTGATGTATAGCAACTTGAAATGCTCCCAAAAATGGCTCCACAGCATGTAAACATATAATATAAGCTCTGGTGGGCTTGGTTCTATGGTAGGTCTTAAAGGGTTAAGGGGCAGAGAGGAGGATGTTACTCTCAATGTCGTTGGTGCATTTCAGGAGGACGCTGCTAATAAAGTTACACAGTGAATTCACGTTTATTATTATATTTACAAAATATCAGTTTTTTCTCTGTCATTTTATTTTGTTGGATTTATCTGCCACACCTTAAAGGCCGGTCTGTTGGGAACTGCTGTGTTAAGGAACTGGACACGATGGCTTCACTGGTGGTTTAAATGGAAAACCCCACAGACACCAACCAGGTTCACCAGCTCAGCTCATACATTTATTACTGCATGTTAACCAGGGAACAGCATTATGACTGCAGCATCTTTACTATGTGAAGTGCTCGAGGTAGCCGTCACTGTATAAGTGAATAAATCTCCAGTCTGAATTCTGTCTTTGCTCCATTCGACCAAACTCAACATTAGAGGAAAGATAAAAGCTCGTCATCGATTCACGCTGAAGGTTTGCCGATGAATCGAGCTTCAGATCGGCGGGTCCGCCTTCAGGAACACTCGTCTCCACTTTAATCCCATCTTGTTAGGTCCGTGTTTCACATGTGAAGGCTTCAAATCCCTCCGAGCCGCCTCCTCCTCCGCGTGGCTGAAGAGGATTTAAGCAGTGAAATCAATACCGGCTCACGGCTTTTAACTGGATTAGACCGGCCGCTGTGTCACATGGAGCGAGAAGGTAATCAGCCAATCAGACGTTGTTAATAAAAGCTAAAAGGTAAAAGCTTGTTGCCCTCGGGACTTCGGTCGGAGGAAAAAGGTTGAAATGCTGAACGATGAGATTTACTGTTGAAGCTCCAGTTTGGAGTCCATTTGTGGATTTTGTTTTATGATTTCACACAGTGTTCCCGAGGACACGGAGTTCCTCCGGAGTTTCATAAATGGGAAATACTCAAATAAAGCACTCGAGCATGCACGCCACGAGCAGGCGCCACTTCCAGGGTGCTGTGGTGGCTGTGAAGTGAAACTGGAGTGAAAGATTGCAAATCCCAGCTCATCAAACCAGGACCAGGACCGGGTTCTTCCTCTGGTCGTCATCAAACAGCCGGAGCTGCCAAAAAGTTTACAGACGCAAAACAACCAACCAGCTCCACCTGCACGAAAACATATCAGTCCCACCGAGTCCGTGAAGAAACTCAAAGAACTCGCAGCACCGACCGACAGGCAGAGATTTGATTCTTATCTGTTTTGCATAAATCTGCAAAAACAATTAGCTGTGTGGCGGCGGCAGCAGCGGCGAGGCCTCGGGCCGTCATTCGGCTTTCAGACTCATTTTCTGAGGTCAGCCGCTCGGCGAGAAGTGGGCGGAGAGGCCCGGGATGTAATCCCGCTATTTTTCTAAACATTTGTGAGTTGCAGCATTCAAATAGCTGTCTGTTAATGGAAAACACCCAGGGGTACACACAGACAGACACACACACAGACACACAGACACACACACACACGCACACACACACACATGCATGCACACACACACACACACACACACACACACACGTGGGTGGACGCAGAGCGAGCTGCAGAAGAATTACCTGCTTTGATTGGAAATGTTTCTGCTTATTATGATGATGTGTAACCTCCCTGAACCCCCGTGGGTGCGTGAACGAGTACACGCCACGCCCGTGCACGCCAACACGCAAACACACTTCCTCCTTTACATCCTGGTCCCGTCGGTCCCGGTCCAATCAGCAGTCGGGGGAACGTGGTTTCTATGCTGATGAGCGCGGGGTCGTGGGGTCGAAGAGGATGAGGGACCGCACTGGAATAAATCTCCACTTCATGATAGCGTGCGATCAATCAGACTCACGACACTTCTCCTCCTCATCCTCCTCATCCTCCTTCACCTCCCATCTCTGTCTCCTCTGCATGTTTCCTCCCTCTTTTATTCGTTCACTAGTTTTCCTAAAACTCTCCAGCATCCTTCCTCTCGCGTCTTTCTACTTCATGTCAGATTGAAGATCTTTCATCTCGTCCTCTCGTCTCTATCTGCCTGCAGTTTTGATTTAATGAGCAGAAACTGATTAAAATCCTGACTGACGACTTTTATTCCACAAAGAAAACAGGACAGAGCTCTTACTAAGACAGGCAGGACGCATCATCAGGCGGACTCCATTATTCACTGATAATTCACCGATGAACACCCGTCATCTCCAGAGAGCCCAAAGATGATATCTGGCCGCCCTGCAGCTGTTTAAGTCCAGATGTTATCTTTCCTCTCTGCCTGCAGCCAGTTCTAGTCTTTTCCTGGAGCTTGTCAAAGCAGTAAAACGGCCCTTTAAAGGGTCTGTCCACAGAGTGCCGTTTATTTCAGAAGCCAAGCTTCGTCATGCATTCATAGATGTGGTTTTGCTTGGTTTATTGAGCGATGAGCTCCAAGTTGTGCTGAGGTAGTTTGGAGTGCAAAGGCTTTAGGATGGAATGAGAAACCTTCCAAGTCTGAAGGTGGATAAAGCTGCAGGGACCACTCTTACTGGGCATGAGCTGCTGCCTCAGTTTGATCGGTCTCAGGAGGTCTTACTCATGAGCGGAGGAAGAGTGAAAGTGATGATTGCCAGATTGATTGGTTTAATCATCTGCTGTGGTGAAGAGAGGTCTGAACACCAAGGTGACACCAAACCCCCGAGGTGCAGGTCAAAAGGATAAGATCGAGGATACAGGACGCAGAAAGCTTCCTCTGAAGGCTCAACTCTCTCATAGACATAGGCTGAGGAGCTCGGTCACCCAGCAGGAGTAAAGACACCGACAGGAACCTGACTGGATGGATCCTGAGTGACGTGTTTCATGTATGACCAACCAGGAAGAGAACCTGATGCAGATGCTGGTGGCTGGAGATGAGGGCGCCTGGAAAAGTGTCATGTATGTCTGCGGGTAGATGATGGATGGGTGAATGGGGGATGGGTGGTTGATGAATGGATAGATGAGTGGATGAGGGATGGATGAAAGGATCAATAGATAGATGGATGGATGATTGATAGATGGATCAATAGATAGATGGATGGATGAGGGATGGATGGATCAATAGATAGATGGATGGATGAGGGATGGATGGATCAATAGATAGATGGATGGATGATTGATAGATGGATCAATAGATAGATGGATGGATGAGGGATGGATGAATGAACCAATAGATGGATGGATGATTGATAGATGGATCAATAGATAGATGGATGGATGATTGATAGATGGATCAATAGATAGATGGATGGATGAGGGATGGATGAATGAACCAATAGATGGATGGATGATTGATAGATGGATCAATAGATAGATGGATGGATGAGGGATGGATGAATGAACCAATAGATGGATGAGGGATGGGTGGTTGATGGAGGGATGAATGGATCGATAGATGGATCAATAGATAGATGGATGGATGAGGGATGGATGGATCAATAGATAGATGGATGGATGATTGATAGATGGATCAATAGATAGATGGATGGATGAGGGATGGATGAATGAACCAATAGATGGATGAGGGATGGGTGGTTGATGGAGGGATGAATGGATCGATAGATGGATCAATAGATAGATGGATGGATGAGGGATGGATGGATCAATAGATAGATGGATGGATGATTGATAGATGGATCAATAGATAGATGGATGGATGAGGGATGGATGGCTGATGGAGGGATGGATCAATAGATGGATGGCCTGAGCTCCATCACAGTAGCCTCTGTTGCACAGGTAACCTTCCATGTTCACGTCTCGGGTGGAGGTGGTGTTTGGTAGCTGGATCCTTGATGGTGGAGAGCTCCATGCCTCGGTGGGAGACTCTGTTCAGCTCCACCGACTCCCTCGTATGTTTTCCGGCACTCTTTAGGTTTGTGGTAAACTGACGCCTCCTTTTTCCTTATTGTTGGCCTCCAACAGTTTTACTCCAAAGAGCTGATTTTGCAGTGCACACTGCTCCGGGTGGGGTTGGGGGTCCGGCTCCTTACTGCTCCCAGCCGGGCAGCAGCTGTTCCCACGGCGACTCCTTCAGATTCAGTTAAGGTCGCGTCCAAGGTTGTCTTTGTACTTTCAGATTCCTTGTTTCTTTATGTGCTGACGGTCTGGTCCAGATGTGTGATATGAAGTTCTCTGACCTTATTATAAAGACCTAATAACTAATAAGTGACTGTAAAGAATCTGCATATTTGCATACAGACTTTTCCATCTTGTCCTTAATCTCTTCTGTATGTTTCTCTCCCCTCCTCGCTCCTCTTCTTCCTCCCCCTGTCTGCTATCAGTTCCTCCTCCTCTCTCCTCATCTGTCTCCATTCCCTCCTAATTATATTTGCCATGAATATATTTATGACTGCGTTATTAGAGACTGTGCAGCGGTGGTTGTGGTTTTAAGCTGCAGGATCTTGATTAAGCGTAATGATTACACAGGCTGCCGTGACAGAAAACACACCTTGTAATTGGACGGGGTGACTGCAGGTTTGTGCAGATGAAATCAGAGACTTCTTAATGGCTGCAGAAATGACTGTAAAACCAGATTCTCCCAATATCCGATTTTCAGTGAGGAGAAAAACGCTTCGTAACAAGAAGAGCATTTCTCTCATGGAGAAATATCGACCTTTCTGAAACCTCTGGAATATAATTCAGCATTATAATGCTGCATTAAAAGAAATAAGTGCTTTTATCTACAATAAAAACATCCTCTTGAACCAAGGAGTTTCTTTGAACACACACTCTTTGTGAAAGAAAGAAACTCAAATATAAACCCCTGAGGTTTAGAAGAAAAGCAGCCTGAGTGATGTCAAAATCTGGGATTGTTTTCATTTCGAGCTGGACAGAATTGCCAAACTATGGGAACTAAATGCAGTTTATAAAAGAACAAACAGGTGGGAATAATTCGCTTTTACATGTTATTTAAATATTATATAGTAGGAGTTCATTATTTACAAATTTCAATCTCAACAAAGTCTCAAAAACCAGCTGGTGATGAAACTGCAGATATCCAATATCTATTCAATCGCCCTGCAAGCAACATCTGACCCAAACAGTCCACAGGCGACTGTAGGACTTGTTTCACATCGAGGTCTGCAGCATTCATTTATGCACAGCTCTCTGAGCTCTGGACTGTTGCAGCAGTTTTTGCTCTCTCAGCCGTTCTGTTGCACATTTGCTGCTGTGCTTGGACCACCGTCCTGTTCATGACCCAGTTTGGACCAAGCTTCAGCTGTGGGACAGACAGCCTCAGCCTTTAATGGCCTCAGTATTAACAAAGTGATCTGCAGGACATCCTGTCTCTTCCCTTTACACCAACCACCTGTGTGTTTATGTGTTTTCTAGTTAAGTTTTAATAAATTACCTTTCATGTTTTGTGATTACTCAGTCTTTATCACTTACTTTGAACCAATTTGTGACAAATGGGGGCCTGTCCGGGATTCAGAATGGGGGACTTATCTTCCTGAAGAGAAATAAGCATATCTCTATCTGATTAATAACTTTCACAGAAACCTACACTGTATTTATACCTCATTAGTCATCGTGGTGTGAAGAGCTGTGCTGTTTGTCAAGCGTTGAATCTCATCCATAAATTTTAGATGAGTGGAGGCTTGCAGATGTTGAAGCGGTTTATCAAAGAGCTTTAGGGTGTGCTGCCTGCATCAGCGCAGTTCAGAGTTGGATTTGGCGAAGAACCAGCTGTCAGGGGCTTTAGTGCAGATTTATACACTGGAGGTTCGAGGTGCAGGACGGGTCTATGAGCTGGAGTCCTGTGGGCGGGTGACAGATCTGAACTGGGGGGGTTAGAGGTTTATGATTGGTGCTGCAGGTTAAGTCGCTGCATACACTTAAGGGCGCACAACTGATCGGCTCACTGATAATCTGAGGTGCAAATACGGCTCTAATCCAGGGTTAAAGGGGTGTGAGGCAGTATTTTGGTGTTTTACGACCAATCTTGAATACATTGACCTTAACCCAACCACGTTATTCCACTGGGTGTTTGGATCAGGTTCAGGTTGATCTATAAAGTAGGACATCATAAAGTAACTGAGCCGGTTTATAACCAGTGCTTAAGGGGAAATTTGGGTTTCTGTGAAGGGAAGGTTACACTGTTATAGGACTGATTTATGAATCGGAGCTTTTACGCTGTGGACTGGTCCATAAAGTGAGCTTTTATGTTGGTATAAACTGGAGATTTTGGGATATAAGGCTGTCTGTACACCTGAAGTTTCAGGCTGGTGGGCTTGTTTACAACCTGAAGTGTCAAAGAGGTCAATAAGATGCAGATTCAGGCTCCAGACTCGTGGAGTCATCGGGTATCGAGTGTCAGCGAGGGGAGTCTTCGCCTTTTTGCCACATCAGATCTGAGGTTCTTGAGCCCGTCAGCAACCACAGGGATCAACGGCGAGAGCCTGAGAGATGCTGCACATCACCCAGAGCTGCCGGCGGATTAACCGACGCTGCGGCTAATGAAGAGCTTTCAACATAAGAAGAATCACACATCTGAACCACGAAACAGCCAAGCAGCCGAGGAGAGAGACGGCAAAGACGCCCGAATGACGATCAAGAGCCAGTCTGAGTGTGTGTGGGCGGAGCATCACTGAACTAAGCCGCAGTGTGGCGCAGACGTCAGCCAAAACAGATTGCACGACACCCATCGAGGATAGATGGCCCGAGAGCAAATATCAGTGTGTGTGTGTGTGTGTGTGTGTGTGTGTGTGTGTGTGTGTGTGTGTGTGTGTGAGTGTGAGTGTGTGTGTGTGTGTGTGTGTGTGTGAGTGTGTGTGTGTGTGTGTGTGTGTGTGTGAGAGAGAGAGAGATGAGACAACCCTCTCCCCTCCCTCCTTCTACTCACACACAGCTCTGCAATGCCGGGCCTGCTCCCTCAGCCAATCAGGAAGGCTATACAAAAGAGCGGCGAGGGGTGGGCGGACTTGTGTGTAGCTGTATCACCGTCTGTGGATGACGTCGTTGTTTTATGATCACATGACGCAAGCACTGACGCGTTGGCGTGAGTAATGTGGCATCTGCATGCAGACTGATGTGTTTATGGGGATTTGTCATCAGTAAACAAGAACATGTTCGTATAAAGTAACATCCTGTCATCACGCTGACAACCACCAGCTGAGGAAAAACCAGGACGCAAACATCTAAATCATCAGAAACCGCTCGACCAATGAGCATCGGAGACACCTGAGGACACCGGACTAAACCACCACAAAGGCCTTTTTCTCTCGTGTGGTTCGTCCACTCTGCTCTGAATCAGCTGATGAGTTTGTAAATCCAGCTAACTGCAAACCACATGAGGCCGTTCAGTCCACACGCTGCAAAGAACGCAAATACAGGAAGAAGCTGAGGCTACGCATGTGCAGTGAGGACGCGGTTAGTCCTGCAACATCCCAGAATGCAAAGTCACAGGCTACAGGAAGCCATTTAGCTCAAACTTGTAGCAAACACCTGACAGTTGAACTGTTGTGGTGTAGAAACATCTGAAAAAATCCCAAAGAGTGGAACCAAACAAAGACCCAAACTGCCTGAAACACAAGAAAACAAATCAAATAACAGTGAAAAGTTAGAAAATGATTGGAGAAGAAACCAGCCATTAGAGCAGGTACTGAACTAACACTACAGACAACAATAAACTTAAAACACGAGTGAATGTGTTTCACTTGGTGAGAAGCAGAAAATATTGAACTATAGCAGCGTTTAATTATCAGTAAATACTGAAACCCAGTGGGATTCCCAGAGTCCAGAAAAACTCGGCATGAACACCAAACAGAGCAGACAGCAGATGCACTTTGGAAAACGAGGAGAGACGGCGCCAAATGGATCCCACGATGGGCACCAAAGTAACACCGTTAATAACAGTCCAAAATAAAGCAGTGAATCTGGAGAATACTGGACCAGAGCAGGGCAAAAACACATGTTTAAAAAAACCCAGAGAATATCTGAACTCGGACGAAACAAAACAAAAACGAGCAAATCACGAGGTCGTGAAAAATTCAACCCCCCCAAAATAACAACGAATATCTGAGACGCTAATAGAAGTCGAGCGAGTGGCCGTGCAGCCTCGCAGAAGAACCTCGGAGTAATTACATGAAAACTTGATGGATTATCATTGAAACTTGTGCTGATTGTGATGTTATTTAATATGCATTCACTGCGTTTACGTGCATATATTTTGTTCTTTGCTTCCCACAATCTCATTTGCTATTTGTCAAACTCCAATTCCAACACGCCCTCGTTTTTCATTCACTTCATATCTTCCCTCCTGCTCTTTGGCATTCGATCACTCCACACTTTCAATTATAGTTTCTGTCCCTCTTCACCTCCATCACTTCCTCCCCTCTTTGCTCTCCATTTACATTTTTCAACCACCTTATTTGTCGCTCTTTTATCCCCCCGTCCTCTTCATCACTCTTCTTCCTAAACTGATCCCTGCTACTTCTTCTTTCCCTTCGGCACATTTCCACCATCAATCCTTTCGTCTCTTTTGATTCGACCTCGGCTCGCTCTCTCACTCCATCCTCCTCCTTGTTGTTCAGATTAATCCTGAATATCAGTTTCAAAAAAGAATCGTTTCATTGGCCATCGTCCACCCCGAGCTCCTCCCTTTATGTGGCTGTAAATGAAACGTTTCTGCTATCAGATTGTTGCAGATAATTACAAATACTCCCTGTTTGCATTTCAAAATAAAAGCCTGATGCCAAGAATAAATAGAAAATTGGTTCTCCCATCAGCCCCAGTTTCAGACAGCTACTGTATTGGACCAGTTAGAAAAACAAGTTAATGTGAAGGCCTCGGAGGCTCGTCTTTTCACCTCCCCACGTCTCACTCAGCCACACTCTCATCCGTCACCATTAGCAGTCCTAAATAGACTATTGGCAGCCTCCACCAGTCTCCCAACGCTATGATTTATAGATGGAAACTCTGGCTGGCAGCTCTCGAGGAAGGAAATATGACTGCAGTGTAACATGGGAGTCAGACGGGCAGAAAAAAGGGCAAATGAACCTTTGCTCATTAAATAACTGAACTCAAAATCATCATCTGCTCCACAAATGTTGCTGTTTTTTACATTTATGACTTTGTGCTGTTGGACACACTTTAGGCTTTAGGCTCTGCACACATAAAGAAAATAACTGTAAAGCACTGTAGATTTAGACTGAGAAAAATACTGTTTAATGAATTATTCATGTGTAAGGACGTTAGCTACAAACAGAAAAGTGGAACATGTTGAGCTTTTCTCTAACTGAATCTGCAAACATTAACTTTTCATGACGAACGGAACGGCTGCCGTCATGGTGGCAAAACTGGGATTAGATAATCCAGTGGGTGCTGGACAGTGTTGGGCAAAGTACTTTGACTAGTTACTTCTTCAAAAAAGTAACTGAATTAGTAACTGAGTTACAAGACTCTAAAAGTAATTAACTACTTGAAAAGTAACTATTGCGTTACTTTAAAAAAACGTTTAACCCTCTGATGTCCAGGGTATAATCGGCCATTTTAACCACTTTGATGTTTCCTCCACATTTACCTTTAAAAACTATTTATTTGTCTTGTTTGGTCTCATCAGCACAACCTCACGTGTCTGAATCTACAGTCATGTTTTCATTTTGACAAACTGTATTAACACAATTGACCTAAAATCAGACAGACATAAACAAAACATAAAATATAAAATAAATAAAAATAAACATAAAATCAGAGTAGAAAAAGTTATATTTTTACTGTAACAACCACAAACATGTTTAATGATCATATTTCATAACTTTAAATGCAAATATAAATTGTCAATTTTAAAATCCTGTGCAAGTTTTGCAAACAACAAAGTTATTTGCAGCCATTTACCTTTTACCCTTTTTTAAATAACGATTTTAAACTGTTTACAGAACAATCAGCTGTTCTTCAATAAGATGCCACAAATTATTTGTGCCACTGCAAATATTTCTGTCCACTATAAAGGAAACATCACAGCCTGATACCTGCAGGTCTGACAGCAGCAGGTGTGTCACTGCTGTTTCTACCTGGAGACAGCAGTCGCCTCGTTGTTCTGACACACAACACAAAACTATCCACAACACTACACACTAACTACACAAGACAACACATTAACTACACACTGCAAACACGCTGAACGTCACAAATCTCTCTCTTCCTAAACAACCAAATGTCATGTTGCCATATCATTTTTGGTCCACATGGTGCATTTTTCCACCAACACGAACTGTTGGGCTGTTTTATGTTTTTGTTTATGTTTTGCTCATAAGCAGAGAGGTCTCGCTGCTGTCCTCAGACAGTAAACATGAAACTATTGAGGAAAAACACGCGTATATATTGTTCATCATGACTGGTTTTACTGGCCTATCAACACAGTTTATAAACTGGTATATGTCACCTTGTTGCTTTGTCTGTAAGTGGTCATGTGATTGACCACGACTCCTTTATTCTTCCTCAGTCAAACAGCAGCACTCATGCGATTGTTTTGCCCCCTGAGCTCCAGCTGTTGTGCCAAAAAGTGATCGTTGGGGAGAAAGTGATCACCGTCCGTGGGAGCGCGCAGCTGCTTAAAGCTGTAGCGTCCAGATTACTTACAGCTACTTCCTGCAGCTGATATAAGATGCGGTAAGCTGAAAGCATGTTTCAACCATCTGTTTGTTGAAAAATAGTAACGCCACCGCACGGCATTTTCTTGTTAGTAACGGTAACGGCGCTGTAACAATAGGAATAGTAATTAGTTAGATTTCTCGTTACTAAAAAAAGTAGCGCCGTTAGTAACGCCGTTACTTGTAACGCCGTTATTCCCATCACTGGTGCTGCTTCACTTCATCCACAGCCACAGACAGACAATAAGAGACCACGTATGGAAGCCATCGCTTGGCTATCAAACATGAACGCAGTCCAGACGTCCAGTTAGCCGAGGTGAAGGCTAGCACACAGCTAGCACCTACGGACATTTAAACATGGTCGTCTACAGGGGCCGACCCACTGCTGGAGCCTCTGCTGGACGTTAGAGGAACTGCAGCTTTTCAGGCCCATTGCACGATGAACGTCTGTTTTCGAGCTACAAGTGGAAACCAGAAAGCTTCCAGTATCAGAAGTGTCATCTCTGACAGCTTCTGGATGTTTGTTATACAAGCTGCGTCACACAGGCATGGAGGCCGGTCATTAGGCGTTTTCATACAGCGCCACATCACAACAGTCACCTGAAGGTCCTTGGTAAAACCCTACAATAACATAAGGATAGGAAGCCAGTCAGTGGGGAAAAGTGTGTATACCCCAACCGGTTAGCAGGTGGTTGGTGTCACTGGGTGAAATCAGTCAAAGAGGTCTGCCGAGGTCGCGTGTAGTTTGCATCGAAACGCCAGCAAAACTCTCCAAATACCCGCCAACCGTTAGCGAAACTTGAAAACGTTTGTCTTCAGAGTAGAAGCTGCAACCAGCAAGTTTCAAAGAGCACAACCTTTACTTTGAAGGTCTCCGTTCCATGGTTTCCATGGTGCGTTTTCAGTTTCACTGCCACTCGGCGAGCAGACGGCGAGTTCCAGCTATGCCACAGAATGGTCGCCTTCAAAGTAAAAGATGCGACTCAGCACTGAAACCACTGTTTGAAAGAAAACCCTGAAATCAGCGTCCTTGACCACTATGAGGAATCTCCATCCACTGAAGTAATCAGTGCTTATGTCATGTATGTCATCACTTTAGGACAAAGACCTTCAGACGGCGTGCTGGACCGGAGCACGCCGTCCATGTGTGACAGGAGAGTTCGTATGACTCATCCCTCCTTCATTAAAGTTTCCCTCACAAAGTTGCAAAGTGCTGATTGTACCAACACAGATGGATAAATTTCATTCTGCGTGGCAGAGTGTCGCTCTGGATCCAACCGCAGACGTGTCTGAACTCTCAAACGTGAGCTCTCCCAGCGGCGCCGCCTCGGCCTCCAGCAATGAATATGGATCACGGAAACAATATATGAAAACAGTCTGCGGTGGCCGCCTGTTATTGAGCCGTGCTCCTGAATTAGTAATGAGGGCGGCATAAATTATGCAGCGTGATTAGTAACCAGGCAACGTGCAGGTTTACCTCGCCGTTTATAGATCAGTGGGGTGGGCAGGGCGGGGGCGAGAGACGGATCCAGAGGCCCGAGAGGGAAAAACAGTTAAATCAGCCCAAAGCAGGCGGCGTTAAAATGGATGTCAGCGTGTTTCAGATTCAGTTTTCAGTTGTGGACGCGACGCTCGCAGCATGGCGATGAAACTCGCGCTAATTAAAGACCCCCGAGAGCAGCCTGCACGAGTCCCTGTGACCTTTATCTCGGAGAGCGAAACACCACCTTAAGAAGTTTTGATCACATTAGCGTACAGGTGCAATGATGTTTACCTGTGGAGTATCTCCACAGATAAACATCGTCGAGGGACAACACGTTCTCACTCCCAAAGCGTAACATTTTACGCTAGGTGACAAATCGTCAACATATTACGTTTTCGGCTACCCACCACGTTCCTAAATGACGACCTCGGAAAAATGAGGAAATATGAGAACCGTATGGACTCAATCTACACATGTTCGCTCTTTTTCTTCAAATCACTTAGAAACACGCTATTTAACATAATTAAAGTCCTGGTTAAGATCAGGAAAAAGGTTATGGTTAGGGCTAGGGATAAGGTTAGGTTTAGGGCTGGAATACAGGGCTGGAACGTCTATTACCGCGGGAGCGTCATTGCACTGGATTTCGGCCATAACCCGCCGCGTACCATAAGAACGCCGAAGGTCTCCTTTCGCGTTCCTCAGGAACGCCTCGGGACGTGACAACGGGCTGCGAGGGACGGATCCTTGGAGTAAGGCGTCCACGACCGAGCTCGATCGAGCCGGCGTGGAGGGAAAACGTGAAAACCGTCTGAGGAGCTGATTTATTAACATCCACCATCAGTCTACACCTGAAGCTCCACCTTCTGGTCCCCGACCTCTGACCTCGTGTTTGTGCTGTTGGAGCATTTTTACTGAGGTTAGCTCACAGCTAACTCTACCAGCATGGACCCTGTATAGCCACTTCCTGTTTTATTTTGAAATGACCCACGGACATTTTCCACAGTTTGATTTATTTTGTTGGAATGTTTTTAGTTTTTTCTGGATTTTTTAATTTTATTTTCCAGGTTTTTCGTTTGTTTGCCACACCTCCTACCCGAGTACGTAATCAAACTGAGATTGTTGCCCGGTGGTGACGGCTGCTGTCGTGATGGTTCTACGCCACGAGGAGGGAATAAAACTAAAGGCAACACCACCCAACACAAAGAGCTGCAGGTTTGTGGCTCCTCAGAATAAAACAACAACACCATCATCACTTTGTTTGTACTTCAGTCATCGGCTTCCTTCCTGAGTGGGCGACGCACACAAACGTGACTCATGAGTCCACAAATACTGCAGTTGTTCTTTTCCACCACGATACCCACTCTACGTTAACGCAGACACTCAGGTACGTGACGCTGCTGCCCACTGCTTTCCAAAAATTCACCTCCTCCTCTCACTCCGTTTGTTTTCCTGTTGATTTCACCCGTGCACACACACACACACCATGCAGGTGTGCGAGGCGATCGGCGGCGCTGCAGAGATCAGGCTGTAATTACAGCTGGATTACTGCGAAATGGCCGGGCTTTGGCGAGGTTACGCGGCGACGTGTTCACACAGCTTATCTGCCTGATCCTCTGTTTAGTGGAGGTTAAGACACTTTGCCATCTACACGGCGATAATCAACAGTCCCCGAACACCCGGCGAGGTTTCAGACGGACTAATGAGAGAGGCCGAGAACTGCGCCGGTGAGACAGAGGAGGAGGAAACGCGAAGACGGGAGAATTTCTGCAGTGAAAAACGAGAAAGTCACGACAAAGAGACGGACGGCTTCGGTCCGTCCCAGGAGGACGGCTTCAAAGAAGACGCCATCAGTCATCAGCTGATTCCTGGATGTGATCAGACTTTATTTGAAACACGTTTTACATTAACAGCTACAAATACTCAAAAAGGAGTTAGTCAATATTTAAGCGCTTCTTTTTTTTTTTCTTTCTTTTTTTCTTTCTTTTTTTCTTCTTTTTTTCCCTTTTTTTTCTTCTTTTTTTCCCTTTTTTTTCTTTTCTTTTTTTTTCTTCTTTTTTTTTCTTTTTTTCTTCTTTTTTTCCCTTTTTTTTCTTCTTTTTTCTTCTTTTTTTTTCTTTTTTCTTCTTTTTTCTTCTTCTTTTTTCCCCCTTTTTTTTCCTTCTTTTTTTTTTCTTTTTTTCTTCTTTTTTTCCCTTTTTTTTTCTTTTTTTCTTCTTTTTTTCCCTTTTTTTTTCGCCTGTCCCATTTAAGCGCTTCTTTAAACCTCCTGCCCGTCCTGATACACCTGATTATGACAAAGAGTTTTTAAAAACGCACGTGTTCCTGTAAACAGAGCAAGTTATTGTGGGAAATAATGACTGTATAACCGAGACGTGATTCATGATCCTGTACGGTCTCTATGAACTATGACCTTATGAACTCTGGTTCGGCTGTGACGGCCTGTCGAGTGATTTTTATGTGAAGTTTCAGCAACTATTTAACTGCAATGCTACGCTGTTAGCTTGATATGTTACTCATCACCAGCTAATCTGAGCCACGACTCCAGCTTGTGTCCTGGTTTTACTCCAAATGAACCACAGCAGTGCTGCTGTTTCCATCCTGCTGCCACTGAGCTCGGAGGGGCGTGGCCTCTGTGACAGCTGGACGGTGACACAGGTGGCTGTAGCTGCTAGCTTCACCTGAGCCGGACCTCTGGACATGTTTGTGCTGTCGATCATGTGACCATTAACATGGCTACTGTGGTCTCACTGAGTGGGTGCAGGACAGGACGCCACCTGCTGGTCAGTTTCACACAGACACTGTAGCGCCTTCGCTAGGCAGCGGCTCCTTTTATGGCTCTCGTTGCCCTTTGACCTCCCTCGGCAGCAGCCGTTGTTCTCTGCCTGAGCTCGTCTTCATCGCTGCTCAGATTTAACCCTTCGTCATCCACGCCGGCTCCGTGTTTTTCATTAAAAAGCGGGACCATACGGGGGATAAACTGCGTCCTCTCCGGACCACAAACTGGCTAATGAGACTCCGCACCGTCGCCAGCAGGAGGAGGGAAATCCCCTCAACTCCAACACACCTCCACACACACACAGCACAGAGTGTGTGTTTGCTCGCCAACATTTCTGTGTGTGCGTCTCGTGCAGATCTAAGTGTGTGTCTGCCTCTCCATCTGTCTGCCTGCAGCACAGTTGGGAACGTTGGGGTGAAAACAGTTTTCCTGCTCACGCTGATGCTCACGTATCTGTGCTGAAAGACGTGTTTTGTGGCGTGTACGTTTGGAGTGAGGAAGGCTGGCGTCTGCAGGGAGGGACGTGGTGCCGAGGCGTGCTCCGGTTAAACTCAGGGATGGCTTCCTTCACGCCTCTCGTGAACCATCTGTCTTCTGTGTCCTGACTGGTTGCTGTTTTCAGAGGAGAGTCCCTCACGCTTCACAGAGCAGGACTGCTGAGCTCGCTCTCCTGCCGTTGTCGGCGCTGCCCTGTAAACACTGCAGCTCTGATTAGCTGCAACAGTCCAAAGGTGCTTCATGCAGTCAGGAGGACACACCTCGGTGTTAGAGACGAACCCCAGCTGGCTTATGGCCTCCTGTGAGCGGGAATGAAGAACTTCCTCCAACAGAACGAGACTCAGTGAAGGGCGACCATCTGGAAGGTGAAGGGAAACGTTCCCAGCCGACCTTTAATCCACAATAACCTCAGCTCATATAATCCAGAGTTTCACCTCCAAACTAAGAGTAATCTCAGAGTTACGACATCCACAGGTAACTCTCGGGGCTGAAGAGAGGACACGAGCCTTGAAGCTTTACCCAGAATGCACTATGATCAGAAACAGATCAAACGCTTTGCAGACGCTGCAGTTTAGTGAAACTGTATCCCAGGATACTGATGCTCAAAGAAAAAGCAGATGTTTTCGGTCTTTAGGTGGTGACACAGAGTGGGCGTGGATTCAGCCGCAGGTTTTAAATCGGATGTTTTTAGAGATGAAACTTTCACGTCTCACTCTACAAACCTCTAAAGCAAAGCGCTCCGTTGAAGTAATGAGATACTGCGAGCTCTGTGAGATATGACGGGTTTGATCGTTCAACACGTTTTATGAGAGGAGGATTTTAAATCAATTCTGGATTTAACAGGAAACCAGTTTGGGAGAAATACGCGTGCCTGTCGAGTGCTCTCGCTGCAGCGGTTTGGACTTCCTGATCCCCGTCCAGGTTTCTGCCTTTGACTTCAGTTCAGTTTTATTTATACAGCAGCAAATCACAATAACTTTATATTGTGAGGTCGACAATAATACACGCAGAGAAAAACCCAACAATCATATGACCCCCTATGAGCAGAACTTTGGCGACAGTGGGAAGGAAAAACTCCCTTTTAACAGGAAGAAACCTCCAGCAGAACCAGGCTCAGGGAGGGGCGGGGCCATCTGCTGTGATTGGTTGGGGTGAGAGAAGGAAGACAGGATAAAGACTTTGGACTTGTTTATTTAATTTTCTCGTTTGTGTTTAGTCCTGAGTTCTGGATCCTGTTTGGTTCTCTTCAGGTTTATTTATATTCTCAGTTCGGTTCTCTGGGTTCTGCTTTGGTTAGAGCATCTTATCTTGGTACCATGCATCCCCCGACCCTTATTGTTGAGTCTTTGTCTGTAAGTGAATCCTTGTTTAGTTACTTCCTGTTTTATTTTGGTAGTCTCTCGTCTTTTGTGCGGTGTGTTTAGTTTTTAAAAGCTGCCGTCCTGGATTTGGATCCACTTCCTGCCTCACTGCTGATCCATGACAGAGATGACGGATTACAACAGTCCCGCCTGGAAGTGATGTAGTAGTTGTTCAGCATCACTCTGAGACCCGACACGTCTAATTATTGAGTTATTATAATGATAATAATTGTATCTATACTGAGCACGTTGATTCAATGTGCAGATTAAAGGACGCTCAAGTGTTTCCTCCCATCAAGCAGCCGCTGTATGAGCAGGAACTCAGGGTAAATATACGATTCTCTTTCAAAATAAAACCCATGAAATAATACCGGACATTGTTACAGAGACGCACAAATGGAAGTTTGTGTTCAAAGAGCCGACGAGCTCTACGGGGACGTTCAGTTTAACATGAGCAGGAAATCATCTCCAGGTTTACCTTCGTAGCTCCGCCCCCATCTGGGACCAGAGAGGAAAATCAAACCATTTGTAAAAGGTGAGATTATAATTGTGAGTGGAGTCCAGCGGCCTGGTCGGTACGTGGGGGCGATGAGGGGTTCAAACGTGTGGCTTGATGCCGACGGTTTGGTGAACGCTCGCTGCGACGCCACGTTCGGAGCAGGTTTCCCGTGTGTGCACAGGTGGCGTTACAGCTAAACGTGTCACCGGCGTCCTGCTGAACCCTTCATGTTCCATCTCCTGTTACCGACTCCTCCTCCATATTTGTTTTAATTACTCTGGCTCGCGTTGACCTCTCCTTGTCATTTACTCCCACCGATATCAAACTCCTCGACCCCTCCCCGCTCTCCACGCCGATTACAGCGACACCTCGCTGACCTTTCCTCATTTTCTCCCCGCGTGCTGACAGCTCTGAAAAAAAGAAATAAGACGACACGTCTAATGGCGTCAGGCGTGATTAATCGCTGGCAGAGAGGTGAAGTGATTCCAAACAGTGATTCAACCTGAGCGCTGTGTAATGAGAAAAGAGCCCGGCTGCCTATTACCTTAATAAAGATGTCTTCCATGTTAATTAGACCGACAGAGCCGAGTGAAAGATGTGTGTGCGTCCCCGAGGACTCGCTGCTAAATAACGGCACACGCCGCACACGCTCCCTCTGCAGGTCCGGAAAAATACGAGTAATAATTAATATCACAGATCGGCGGCTAACAGGGCCCAGCCTCCCTCTGAAGAGGTAAGAGCGCCGCTCCACACGAGGCTCACTGGGACAGGAAGTCCTGGACAAACGCGACGCCTCAGACTCGTTCTCCGTGATCTCCGTCACACCTGATAGGTGCATCACAGTGAACACCTGAGGCACAGCTGGGTGAAACACACACCTGTTAACCCTTTAAAGCCGGTCAGAGCAGCACGCTCCGTTTTGCGTAACTATTTTTAAATCCCGGTAGCTCTGCAACCACGTGAGCTAGCGCAATAATTTTTTTTGCATATGAAACCGGAGGAGTTGTACTTACATCTTATGCCATCAGCTTGTCCTCGGTCACAGTTTCCTTCCACATATAGCTTTGCAAAAACTGCATAAAAAGCACTTGCAGCAACAAAAACATAATATTCCAGAAACACGCTTTGCCGATCCGATCAGCTGTTCATAACACTTCCTACGTCCATCAGAGCGAACTATCGCATGTCCGCCATGACCTGCCCGAAACTGGAAGTGACGTCACTTTCGCGGAAATGTAGTTTTTTACCATCAGGGCCTCATGAGCCTATACTGGTGTTTTTAAAAGTTATGTTTGACTTTATGACTTTCTGTGTGGTTTCTGGGATGCTTAGGACTCATATTGCACTGCTGGAAATAGTTTATTTTGATGCATATGCTGCTTTTTTGCAAATTTGCATTATAATATTTATTTTCGTTTTTCCTGCAGTGTATAAAAATTGGTGTATTTCAAAAATAAAACTATGAAGACACTTAAAATAAATTTCCTGTGGTGGGAAACTATTTTGTGCAACTTTTTTGTATTTACAGTTTTGAGGGATAAGCCTCTTAAATTTCTCTAACTAGAAATATATGTTAAAAAAACAAAAACAATTTTCAATTTTTTTGTCGTTTATTGCACTTTTTTGCAATTTATGTAATTACTATGCACTTAATGCATACATATTATTAAAATTTAGGCTGTAATGGTTGTATTGATGTATAGCAACTTGAAATGCTCCCAAAAATGGCTCCACAGCATGTAAAAATATAATATAAGCTCTGGTGGACTTGGTTCTATGGTCGGTCTTAAAGGGTTAATCAGTGCTGAGAAAAACAATAACCTCACAGCAGCCATGTTGTTGGTCACATGACGTCGTTAATAAAAGGCTCCAACAGCACAAACACGTCCAGAGGTCTAGAGTCCAGAGTTAGCTGAGGTTAGGCTAACACACACCTGTGTCACCATCCACCTGTCAGTCAAAGAGGCCACGCCCCTAATACAATTATAAAATATTCCACCCACAGAGAAACTGTTTGTATGTGGGGCTGTAAACGTATCTATTTTAACACGGGAGTCTGTGGGCCTCACTGCTGCCTCTGCTGGACGTTAGAGGACCTGCAGCCTGTTTTTCCTTTCAGCGAATGAAGGCAGAGGGAAAACCAAATAACTAAGACTTTTATTACTTTATCCCAAATATTGACCTCCGTCCAGCAGAGCTACATGGACCGTGGATGCAGGTGGAGAACAGAATGAATGATCATACGTTTGTCCAAAGAGTGATCAGTAAGGAGCGTGCTCATTGATGTCATCGTCCTGCAGGGCGACTGTTCAGCAGCAGGCGTCCGGGGATTCGCTGATGGTTTATGTCAAGCGTCCCATCCATGCTGGAGTCTACTCGGAGAGCTCGGAGCTCAGGTTTCCCTCCGGTTTCATTAAACGAAGCGCCGAGCAGAAGTCGACTGTGCTGCTGTTTCCAGCGCTCTGGTTCATGACAGCTGGCTCTGCATTGCAGCATTTCATCGCTGCATGCAGGAGTGAAAATGAGTGTCTGGATGTGAAAAACGACGCGTTCACACCGAGGTATCACTACAGCGCAGACTCTACTTCAATGAGAAACGGCTTCAAAGCTGCTGAATCATTTTAGATTTATGGGATTTCAGGGAAACTTTCCAAAAGGACAAATCCCAAAGTGTTTCCCATTCTCAGACTTCCTCACCATCAAATACTGGAAAGAAGTAGATGGAGAATAACTCGGCACAAATCATGCTGAACTTCTTGACCTGAAGATCTGGATCAGACAGCGTTAGCAGGAAATGCTCCCATTTAGTATTTTTGAGGTGTTACAAGCACTCTGATTGGTTGAAATGTCAACATGTATCACTGTTATCTAATCTCTGGTCAGGTCAGCGTTTTTCAGGAGTCTGCGAGGATCGTCACGTCAGAGGAACATTTAATAAACTTCCAAGAAGAGGAGTTGGGCGATCGTGGCTCAAGAGTTGGGAGTTCGCCTTGTAATCAGAAGGTTGCCGGTTCGAGCCCCGGCTTGGACAGTCTCGGTCGTTGTGTCCTTGGACAAGACACTTCACCCGTTGCCTACTGGTGGTGGTCAGAGGGCCCGGTGGCGCCAGTGTCCGGCAGCCTCGCCTGTCAGTGCGCCCCAGGGTGGCTGTGGCTACAATGTAGCTGTAGCATCACCAGGGTGTGAATGTGTGGATGACTGGATGTGTAAAGCGCTTTGGGGTCCTTAGGGACTAGAAAAGCCATTTACCATTTAGCTGCCATCAAGAGACGGCTAACAGGGCGATCGAACTAGGACACCTCCTGGGTAAGGTGTCCCGGGCGTGTCCCACGGTCGAGGCCCCACAGGAGACCCAGGACGCTGCAGAGATTATATCCCTCAGCTTGTTTGGGAATGTCAGCGCTTCCCCCTGGAAGAACGGGAGGAAGTGGATGTCAAGAGGAAGGCGTGGCCTGCTTAGACTTCCCCCATGACCTGGATAAGAGGCAACTGATGGATGAACGGACTAAGAGATGGATGACACCATCAAATGAGGACTTTTATTGGTCCGCTATTGACAAGACAACACTGAGAGACAACTGGAGTAGGAGAGCTTCCAAGGTTGTTCAGTATTTTCCTTTCTGGGATCCCTCCTCCAACACGTTCTCACTCCCAAAGCGTAACATGTTACGCTAGGTGACAAATCGTCAACATATTACGTTTTCGGCTACCCACCACGTTCCTAAATGACGACCTCGGAAAAATGAGGAAATATGAGAACCATATGGACTCAATCTACACATGTTCGCTCTTTTTCTTCAAATCGCTTAGAAACACGCTATTTAACATCATTAAAGTCCTGGTTAACCTCAGGAAAAAGGTTAGGTTTAGGGCTGGAATACAGGGCTGGAACGTCTATTACCGCGGGAGCGTCATTGCACTGGATTTCGGCCATAACCCGCCGCGTACCATAAGAACGCCGAAGGTCTCCTTTCGCGTTCCTCAGGAACGCCCCGGGACGTGACAAAACGTCGGCATGTTACGCCTCGGGAGTGAGAACGGGTTCCCTCCTCACCCTGATGTTGAATGTTTGGTCCAAATAAAGCTGCAGTTTTCTGGTCTGGACTGCCTCACCCACAGATACACAGGCCAGAGGCCAGCTGGTGACATCTGGGCTACACATAACGTGGCCCACGTCTCCTGTTGATCAAACACACTGATTGAGAGTGCCAGAAGTATTCCAGATGAGTCTGCCACCAACGCGTGGACGTGTTTGTCCGTGGTGTGGGATAATCAGGAGTCCGTGTGCTTATTCACACGTCTCACCGAGAGCTGCAGCCAAATGATAAAACTGTCACCGCTCAACAAACACAACGCTCAAATGATCTGCATAAATATCGACAAAGAGAAGCAGAGACGCAACGAAGGAGGCGAGAAAGAGGTTTTTCTTCCTGGGATCAGATAAAAATTACTTTAACATTTACAGTAAAATCCTTTCATGACGTCAGTGCAGGTTTTATCACAACGTGCACTCTGCAGACGTTACTTACAGAGACGTGAAACCTTCATGACGTCAGAGGAAACTTGTAATCGATTCGTTGAAACGAGGAAGATGCTTTTCAAATATGTCTCTGTGGGAGGAAGCCGTGCGTACAGGTTTAAGTCCTGATGATGGTCAGCTGACAGCCAACATGACCTAATGCAAAGCTGTGACTCATTCATGATTCACGAGCTCGAATGGTTTTGTGGCACTTCACTTGTTAGTGACATTTGCTTAAAAGCATCATCCATATAACGTTATGGCCGATCAGCACATTAAATGCATCATCAGTGTCTGATTCACAGATTATTCACAGTGATTTATCTCTGCAGTCTGCCTCACTGTAGTGACCAACCAATCAGCTTCTGCGTTCCAGCGGACATTATTAATAACCGGGTCTGTTGTTTGTCTGTGTGAAACACCTGGGCCCTCGTCTACTTCCTGTTTTTCCTGGGTTGAACAGTTCCAGTGCAGTAAATCTTTAATGATGACGACTCTCTCCTGGACCAACATGTCAAAATCCACAAACACCTTCAACTCAGACCAGAACCCAGCAGCTTCTGGGAGAACTGGGAGAACTGGAACGATTATGTGACAACCTAAAACCACTGACAGCGAAACATCTCCACATGTTCAACTTCCTGCAAACAACATCCACGCTGGTTGGCAGGTGGTATGTGGAACCAGAGAGTCTGAGCAGCCATTCGACCCCGGGGTCGATGGGCACCTCCATGACTGTGCAAACATCACGTATTCAGCTGTAGTTACACATGGATGGCGAAGAAGTAAAAAACTTTGTTTTTCATGTTTTTTTCGACTTCCTGTAATGAGTGACATCACTTCCAAGTTACCTGAGGGAACTGGAACGTGGAGAGGTCAGAGGTTACTGACTGCTGTAGAGGGTTACAGTGTGACGACTCTCAGGCCTACCATCACTCCATCACCAGCAGAGATGGGCAGTAATGTTTTACTGTAATCTGATTACGTTTTTCAAGTAATGAGTAATGTAAGGCAGCGGTCTCCAACCTTTTTTGCGCCACGGACCGGTTTATGCCCGACAATATTTTCACGGACCGGCCTTTAAGGTGTCGCGGATAAATACAACAAAATCAAACTAGTACCGGTACTGAAAAAAAAGAAGATTTATTCATAACACACGTGAAAAGACCCAGGAAAACCGAGTAAACGATAAAAACGATAACAAAATAACGCTGAAAACTGATAAAAACCCTGAAAACTATACATTTCACACCTGAGCCTCAACTTTCGCGGCCCGGTACCAAACGACTCACGGACCGGTCCGAGGCCCGGGGACCGCTGATGTAAGGGATTACTATTGCAAAAAAGTAATTGGATTACTGTTACTTTCCCGTAAACACGCTGCGTTACTAAACCGTGATTTTGTGAGAGCGTCTCATGAGTGACATAAGCGTCCGCGGTAACAGACGTTTGCAGTGATGGCGAGAGTGCGACCATGCGGCGTTTAAAGCGTGGAAGTACTCGCATTACTTTGATTCTGTAAAAAGTGACAAAAACATTAGCGTCCGCTGTTCACTCTGCCACGGGAAACCCCCGGACCCCCCACTGACATGACCGCTGTGGGCAAACCTCCACCTGCCCCACTCCTGCTGAACAGGTGACGACAGATTTAAGAGGTGCTGAGTCTTTGATTTATTTCCTGCCGTGTTTTACTTGTTACTGTGTTTTACTTGTTACTGTGTTTTACTTGTTACTGTGTTTTACTTGTTACTGTGTTTTACTTGTTACTGTGTTTTACTTGCATCTATTTGACACAGAACATGATTCTATGCAGAAAATAGGTTTAAATGTGAAACAATTTCTTCAAGTCAAAGATAATTTCACTTTTGATGCAAAAACTACTAAAACTCATTTTTAAAACAGACTTTTCATTTAATTCAACTTCATATGATGCAGAAAAACAGAACTGGGCTGAAAGGTCTGTGG
This sequence comes from Neolamprologus brichardi, assembly GCF_056152115.1. Lineage (NCBI taxonomy): Eukaryota > Metazoa > Chordata > Actinopteri > Cichliformes > Cichlidae > Neolamprologus > Neolamprologus brichardi. The sequence continues at coordinate 39,358,050 of NC_142112.1, forward strand.
CTTCATTATGTGTTCAGGTTGTGTCATGTATTTAAAAAGAAAGTAACTAAGTATTAAAGTAACTAATTACTTTTTTGTAGTAACTTGACCAACACTGTTCACCAGCCTGTGCTGACACTTTACTGGAAGTTTTCACAGATCTATTACTTACTGGGTCACTACCAGTCTAACCTGAGCTTCACACGTCACCTTGACGGCTGGTTGCTAGGTAACCCTCTCATGTTTTCACTACCAGGTGAATCAGCGGTGCCCTGGAGCCTCGAGTTTTATCGTAGTCTAAATAAAAACAATAACCGTTCCAGCCGAGTCTTTCTTACATAATAAAAGCTTCGTATGTGATTTGGCAGATACGACCCTCTCAGGGATTTCCGTCTCAGACTCAGGATCTTGTGTTGGGTGGATGTGTTAATCACCACACTGCAAATATTCCCTGCATCCCGGATCGCTGGCTGGAGGATTCCCTCATCCTGCCGAGGTGAAACCTTCTCTTAGCGACCCATCAGGAGCACCACGCTGATGTTAAATATTTCACAACAATCGGATGAAACGAGCACAGATATGCAGGAGGAACCTTTCTGCTTTAGGAGTTAATGAAAAATAGACGCAGGGATTAAAACTCAGAGGCGGTAATTACGACACAAACGTTTGCGATGATCAGCCAGACTCTGATGGAAGCAGAGGGAGGAGCATGAAGCCGTCCTGAGGGGAGCTCGTCTGTTCGGGCCTTTAAACTCAGCCGAAGCACCTCTGCTGAAGGGTCGGAGCGCTCGCACCTGCTGCTCTTAGCTTCATCACCTGATCTGAGCTTCCTGTGAACAGCTTCATTGTTTCTCAGTCTTTCCACAGAGTAGTGGATGTTGCTCTGACCCCCCGCGCTGCACAGCGGGACGCGTTTTATCGCCAGCGTGGAATAACTCTGCCTCCCTGAACGCCTCTTTGCTCTGCAGCACAGCCTCTGATAAAGTGCTCCTGTTGTTTTGGGGTCACAGTCACAGTCCGAAGCTGCTGCGTCTGCCATGCATGTTTCAGGTGAGCAGGAAAAACAGGAAGTGACAGGACCGGACCGCAGCTACAACCTGGGAATAAACTCTGACAGTTACAGCGAGTCGTGATGGGATATTAAGACTTTCAGGAGGTCGTTATTAGAAAGCAGTTAATGAAGTCTTCAGGTAGTTAAGCAGCAGGATCAATGATGCTTCGTTACGCAGCAGACGAGGATCCACAGCATCAGACCGTCTCGTACAAAGATCAACGATTCATTACTGACTGATCATTACGTCGTTTTCAAACACGTGACTGTTTGATCGCTGCAAACACGGACTACAATTACTCGAAGCTGATGTCTTTAAATATAACGTTTATCTGCATGATTTAATCTTAAGGTGCAGCTGGATTTGTTTTCACAGAGAAAACCTCAAACAACAAAAACCGGGTCGGTCCTCTGACTGGTCACATGGTTCATCCAAACGAGCCCCAGCTCAACAAGTCGCCAGAAAAATGACATTTTTTTACTGAGTGACCAAATCCAGCCAATGAGAGGGCAGCGACTCCAAACTGACTGAAACGCTGAAGCATTTCTGTCGATGTTCGGCGAGCATTCAGTCCGATCCACCGATCACAGACGACTCTGAACAGGGTCACTGGTTTTGGCATTTTGAAGCCTCGAGTTGTCACCACTGGGTTGTTTCTGACGTGACCATATTTGGAGAAAACGGAGGAAGCTAAAGAAAGCTAACGACGCCTCGTTAGCTTGTTTTGAAAGCATCTCCAGAGCGTGGAGGTAAAAACCACAGACACACCGGCCAATCAGAGCTCAGTAATCCTACAGTTTCACTGTGGACCGCGACTCTCGCTCCGTTACTACAGTAACCTCACAGCGGCTGTTATTGGTCAGAGAGCAGGTTTGTCAGCATCATCAGAAACTGCTTCACATCCTCGAGCTCCACCGTCACAGTGGGTGTGGACTGAGTGAAGCCTCCACGGTGAGCTTCGAGGGGGCGTCTGAACGTGGAGTCGGAGGATATTCGTCTGCTGCGTGAGTCGATCACGGCGGAGAGTTTGAGTCTCTGGCCTGTAGCCGCTCATATCCTGATTGCAGGTATCGATCACCTGCTTCCCTTCCTCCTCCTCTTCCTCCCAGCTCGCTCACTTCATGCCTCCATCTTCATTTCAGCCCTGCACCCCTTCAGAGGCCGGCCAGCGATTAACTAACTCTAATTGCTTTAAGCTTGTTATTGAGCTTGTTAACACGCATTAATTAAGCCCAAATAAAAAAGGCGGCGTGTGGAAAAATAAATCCTCTCCACGCATCATTTATTCATCTGCTCCTGAGCGCTATTACCTCATCACGCCTGCTGAGAAACGACCAGGAAGAGCTCCTCGCTGCGGCTGGTCAGAGTCTGCAGGTGGAGGAGCGCCCAGGTGTCTGAGCTGCTGCTGACGCGCTCACCTGTGCAGGTACTGCTCGTCTTTTTGTTCTGAATCTCTGTCGCTCCTCTCTCTAATCGCCTGCACTTCCTGTTTGTTCTGCTCTCCAGTCGTTGTTTGCGTTCTTTGAGCTCGTTGTGTGTTTTTACTAATTTGTTTGCTGATCGTTCCGAAGCTTCAGCTCGGGAAACTGAAAACATTCCAGACCCACAGAAACAAGTCGGAATGTTTTTACATCACATTCCTTGTTTACTTTGTTCTGGTTGGACGGTTTTGTTTGTTTGTTTACTGGGATGTAAATATTTTTGTGCCTTTATGGTCGTTGTTTATTTGTGGTTGTTGTTGTTGGTTTATTAGGTTGTTTGTTTGCGTGTTTTCTTTGAAGCTCGTCATCAGCTGACAGAGACGTGAAGGTCGTGGCTGACAGGATGAAGTGGACGTGGTCATGTGACCTGTGGTCTAATGTCTCTGAGGCGATGAAGAGCGTCGCTGCGTGAGGTTTTTTTCCTGGTTTGTAAACATTAAAGCCGCGTTGCGTATTCCTACGTGTGATTAAAACGAGCTGGCGAGGCTTTCCCGTGTGTCGGAGCTCTCTGGGCGAGGATGAAGACGTCCTGAGCCTCACAGGTGTTACGGTGGAAACATGAAGTCAAACAGCGCGAGCAGACACATCATTAAGCTCCTCTCGGCTTCATCCGAGCTCTTTCTCCTGTCACACGGAGGAGAAGCTACATCCGTGACCTTCCTCTTCCTCTGAACCTGACAGTGAACATGTTCCTCCTCCCAGGCCTGACCGCTGCAGGCGGACGTGCCAAACGCCAAACGCCAAACACAAATGAGCTGAAAAGGTGAAACAGCGATTCACCCGAGCTGGATTTACCGTTCCTGTTCATCCACCTGCTGCTGCTGAGGAAGCGTCCGGCTCCCAGACTCCCGATGATTCGATCCCGTCACACGCACCCACATTACAAAATCAACAAATGACTCGTCAGAGACGTCCAGAGTGGCGCCCACACCGGGAGTAAAGCCGGCGTGAAGACGTCCACGAGTGCTGAACGAATCACGCCGCTCTCCCCGTCTGCCTCGTTATGTTTTATCTCATAAAAAGAGGAAGTTTGTATAAAAAGACATTCAGGCTGATGTGAAATGTCTCCATCTGGGTGCTTAATGGTTTTACTGGTGCGGCGGGCTTTAACAGCCGTCCTTACAGCAAGGTAAACGGCCAGAGGCAAACAGGCAGCGCGGTTAATGGGCTCATTACAACCTGCAACAACCAAGGTGTGAATACTTTAACGTCAGCGACCTTCACTCAAACCGAAGCCCTCAGGACGGAGAGGCGAGGAGACGAGCAGCGAGGAGGGAGGAAAGCTAGGACGGCTTCAGCCTCCACGCTGCAGGACCTGATCTGTGAGGTCACGAGGTCACAAGTCTGTGGACTCTCTCTGACATGTCTGAGAAACCGATATCATAAAGAGAGTAAGTACTTAAAAGGCACCAAGCGAAGAGTTTAGGGTGAGGATGAGCTTCAGAGCACGAAGCTAACGAAGCTAACAAAGCTAACGAAGCTAACGAAGCTAACAAAGCTAACGAAGCTAACGAAGCTAACGGAGCTAACAAAGCTAATGCTAGAGCACCTGCAGTTCCTCTGACGTCCAGCAGAGGCAGCGGTGAGTCAGTCTCCATAGACTCCCATGTTAACTTTACAAATATGCCTTCACCTCTTTTATGCGTTACCATTAACCTCACCCTCAAAGGGAGTTTTTCCTTCCCACAGTCGCCGAGCACTCGCCTGATTGGTGGTTTTCTCTGTATTAACATAGTCTTTAATATAAAGTGACTGCTGTTTGATCTATATCTATAAATGACTCTGAATTTGAAACATATTCAACAGTAAACCTGTGCAAGCTTCAGATTGCAGCACCACATACTGAAGTACAGACTCCTTCCTGTAAAGATGCTCCGCCTCAGCCTGAGTTTCGGTTACACTAACCGTATATTCTCTGGACCAATCAGCCGGCGTTCCCACGTTATGCTTCCTCCTCAGCAGACTACAGCAGAGGGAGCGCGCTCACGATCACTGAGGTTTAAACCGTCTCGTTGAAAGCCGCAGGGTTGATAAATAAATCACGTACGAGCACGTGTGTGCGAGGCATGTTTCAGGTGTTTTCTCACAGAACCAGGACTCATAAATACCTCGTTGCCTCCTCAGATGAGCGTCTGAGTTCAACCTCCAGCTTTTTTTCCCAGCAGCCTCTCTGACTCTCACACACGGACGCGTACAGTAATTGTACTTTACGGTATCCATGGGTCTGGTATGTCTCGTTACTCTCGCTCTCTGACACGAGTGTATCTGCCGTCACCGTGGAGACTCAAAGAGAAAACATGGCAGCTCCTCTTCGTCTAAACAAAGACGCTCAGACTTCAAATTAACCTGCAGCGGCGAAACGTGGGTGACGGCGTGGGGGAGTCGTCGACCTCAGACGTTACAGCGGCGGCTCCGGCGGCCACGGCGAGGATGAGAGGTCCAGAGTCAATCGAGGGACATGTGATAAAACACGTGATTTCACTGATGTGACAGGAAAGGCGGCGGCGATGTCTTTGTGTTTGAGACACTAAACATTTCCATCTGTCGCCGTGGAGACGAGTTTATCAGGACGTCTGCAGAAACAAAGGAGACCGAAAGGTTTATGGGGACGGCCTCGTTTGGCCCGCGGGCCACAGCTTTACTGTAAATGACACGGGTCTGCTCTGCATCTCCAACTCTCACTCAGTGTTTCTGCAGGAAACATCTGGATGATGTTTCACATCTGCATCACAGAAAGACGTGTTGGAAACCTCAGAGAGAAAGACGGTGGAAAGTTTAACCTCTGTTAAGTTTAAAGGATGATTAAAGCTCCGATCAGCTGCTGCATGTCTCAGACCACAGCTGAATCAGAGGTCAGAGGTCAACGAGCCGCAGAAAGCATGGCCGTCTGTCTGAAGCTGAGCAGAGACTCGTGCAGCTGGAAGCAGAACGCTGCTGTGACTCAGTGTTTGCAGTGTTTTAAGGTGGATTTGTCCCGCGGCGCTCCAGCATGTCACGGCGTGTTGTTCTAGCAGCGTTTCTATGGCATCAGCATGATCCGCGTCCAATACGACAGGATGGCGCTTACCGAGTCAAACACAGAGGCAGGTTCAGACAAACAAGCGCAGTCTGCTCGCCGGGCGCCGCTGCGAGAAAAGTTTGGAGGTAACTGATCTCTGCATCGATCCTCAAACGTGGCCTCAGCTTCATCACAGTCACAACAGCCGGACACGCTGCACGTTATTCACGGCGCCGTCGCTCACAGATCGTATCAGATCCCCTCATAAATGCAAAGACGTCCTCTCAGTTATTCACACCTTTACTGAGCGACTCTGACTCCACAGACACACCTGTGTCTCTCACCTGTGAACGTTACAGCAAACAGACTCACAGGAGCGTTAGCGCCTAGCGTCCAGTTGTTCTTTTTGTTTCAGGTGTTTGTGTTTACGCTGTGTGAGGTGGTTTCCAGGGTTACAGCCAGAGTGGGGTCACTGACAGAGACGCAGCAGCAGGAGGCCTCGTCCACGGTAACACGAGCCGTGCATGCACTTTATTCAGGTGTTCACATTTACACCACGGAGGTTAGCTGCAGATCACCTGGATGTTCCTACAGACGTCTGCAGGCTGCGACCTGATGATGCCAGGAAGCACGGAGGAAGCACGGAGGAAGCACGGAGGAAGCACGGAGGAAGCACGGAGGAAGCACAGAGGAAGCACGGAGGAAGCACGGAGGAAGCACGGAGGAAGCACGGAGGAAGCACGGAGGAAGCACAGAGGAAGCACGGAGGAAGCACAGAGGAAGCACGGAGGAAGCACGGAGGAAGCACGGAGGAAGCACGGAGGAAGCAGCGTCCGTCCACCTGTGAGAGTCTGAGCTCGTCACGGGTTCTGTGTTCACCTTCAAATGATCCGCAGCTCTTTAATCAACACGTGGTGAGCATGCTCACTAAGCATGCTGACTGAGCATGCTCAGTGAAGACTACACCTGTTTGTCGATGCCTGTAAATGTGATGAAAGGCCCGGCTGCACGCTATGAATGAAGCCAGGTCCAATTCACAAACTTTTCCTTACACATGTATTACACACAGTACTGTAGGAGACGTAGTATCAGCCTGTGAGTCACACACACACACACGCACACACACACACACACACACACACACACACACACACACACACAGGCCTTTTTTCTCATCTCATTATTTTCATTACATCTCTCTCCTGCCGCCCACCGCATACCGGCGCCGACATCAAACGCAGCTGAAGAAGACCCCTCCATTAGAGACGCCGACCTGAGAAACCACAAACACTCTGCAACACACGGCTCATTAAACAAGCGTGTGTGTGTGTGTGTGTGTGAGCATGTCTTCATATCGTTGTGGGAACCACAAGTTTACTGTAGCTGTGGGGACCAACAGCCCGTCCTCACGAGTTTGAGACATTTTTGAGACTCAAACTGTGGTTTCAGTGTCAGAGTTGGGTTATGGTGAGGGTCAGGGGCTGGGGAAGCATTGTGTAAATAGATGTCCCCACAACACATAAATACCCAACGTGTGTGTGTTTCTGCAGTGACTGTCTAAACATTGAACACATTCAGTATCCAAAGCAGTGAAGAAGCAGACTCGTCGCTCGCGTCTCAGATTTTGTTAACGGATCCAACACAAGCTAGCACACAGACGTGAGATCCAACTGTGGCCACAAGGTGGCAGTAATCTAAAGGACAGATGCAAACAGCTGGATGCACTGAATAAGAGTTGTTCCCCAGCAGAGCTTCGAGTGTAACCCATCTGTGCCCATCAGTGCTGACGTAGATGGAGTCACCTGTCCTGACTGCTTCAACACAACGCTGTCGTTTAACAAACACTCAGAGGACCTCTCTTCCTTCTTCCTGCAGTCTCACGCTGTCCAAGCCGACCGCGAACTCTCTGGTTTCTAAATCGGTGCGTCACTGCGTGGTGAGACAGGCCACCGCTCTACAGAACACCTGTGTTTACAGGTGAAGGCTCACACGTGTCGTTCAGATGCCACGCAGAGAGGAAGTGATTGTTTCTGCTGCTATCATCTCAAACATTACTACATGACCAGAGCAGCAGCGACGCCCCCTTCAGTCAGCTGAAGGTCACATCCTGGTGTTTGAACACTGGACCGGAGAGGAGAATGAAGGCAGACCTGCCCACGGCCTTTCTGACTCTATCAGGGGAAACATTTACAAAGTAAATAAGACCTGAATGGAGCCAGCGGGCCCATAAAGTGCTCACTGAGCTCACAGATCAGCAGCAGGCTTGTTTCCTAACAGACGTCCTGCTGGCCATTAGAAAGAAGCAGCTGTGTCCAGTTTTAATGTGCAGCAAACCTCAGTGTGTTTAACCTCAGCCTCACACAGGTAGTGTACCTGTGTTCACATAAACACAGGTGTGTGTTCACGAGCTCTTTGTGTGTCTGCCGGTAATGTGGAAAGTGTGACGATGGAAGAATGTACAAGAAGTTTCAAGAAGAGCAGGAGGCTGCGAGGACAGATGTTAGAGTCCACACGGACAGCCTGTTCTGGCGATAGCTGGGCCGACACCAGCTGTGCATCATTTACCCTGCAACACACACACGTTGGGTATTCATGTCTTATGGGGACATCTAACTCAGCGGTCTCCAACCTTTTTTGCACCACGGATGAATATTTTCATGGACCGGCCTTTAAGGTGTCACAGATAAATACAACAAAATAAAACTAGTACCGGTACCGAAAAAAAGAAGATTTATTCATAACACACGTGAAAAGACCCAGGAAAACCGAGTTAATGATAAAAACGATAATAAAATAACGCTGAAAACCGATAAAAACCCTGAAAACCACACATTTCACACCTGAGCCTCAACTCTCGCGGCCCGGTACCAAACAACTCATGGACCGGTACCGGTCCGAGGCCCGGGGGTTGGGGACTGCTGAACTAACTGACATAATTCTTTCCCAGATAATCCTAACCTGACTGTAACCCTGACACTAATACCACATTTTGAGTCTCAAAAATACCTTCAAACTTGTAGGGACGTGATTTTGTCCCCATAAGCCTGTCGGTCCCTTCAAATATAGTAAAGTTTCAAATTTGGTCCCCACACCGATATGAATACAAACGCACATACACACACACACACTGCTGAGTCAGGTGGTACAAAGTCTGATGAAGGAAGTGTGGTGAAGTGCACAGATGGTGCCCCCCACACACACACACACACACACACACACACACACACACACACACACACACACACACACACTAACCATGGCAACAGGCAAACATAGACGCGACTTGTGTCATCCATCGGTGTGTCATGCGTGATGATGAAGGTGTAGGGCTAAAGAAAGACGATGATGAGGTGGTGCAAGGTGTGGCGGCGATGATGCTAAAAACGGGGACAATGGCGGCGCAGCCTGGAGCTGCTGATGAGGATGATGATGGAGAACGGTCATGATGATGAAGACGAGCAGTCGGAGAGGACAGAACAGCAGATGCGGCGAGATTCATTCATCCCAACTGCTCTGCGCTGAATAATGACCGGCGGACGGAGCGGCCTACACACAAGCTGACGGAGCTGAGTGTGCGTCCGTTGGATCATCGTGGGTTAGCTGCCAAACGGCGAGTCACCAGATAAAAATGGACGTGTGCGATGTGTCACGCTGGACAGACCGAAGCAAAGACTTTGTTACTCGTGTTGTTATTTCAGGAGAAAATCACACTCCTACGTCTCTGCTAGCAACAAAACACATGCACGAGTCTTCGCCACCGCGGCTTCCTGTGCGCAGGTTGCACACTTGCTCGGCCTCACTTCCTGTCAGATATTTCCTGCTGCAGTGGTGGATGATGATGTCAGTGCATGAAACGATTATTGCCAGTAGGTGCTGCTGTGAGATGCAGCCACTTATACAGGTGAGAGGGTGGAGCCGTCAGGTAGCATCACAGACAGATACCTGCGACTAAGTAAAATCCAGAGCTTTGTGGATGCTCTGTTGCTACAGTAACCACACAGCAGCCTTATTATTGGTCCAAAAGGCTCCAACAGCACAAACACGGTGCAGAGGTCCAGTTCAGGTGAAGCTAGCAGCCACCTGTCAGTCACAGAGGCCACGCCTCTAATAATGCAAACTTTAAGCCTTAATATGATTTAAACAGGTGAGTCAATAGAGACGTTCTCCGTCATGGATGGATGGAGGTGGTTTTTCCATCTTCTTCACATATCTAAATCAGCCTCCTCCATCAGACCACCTTTTCCCACGTTCCCCAGAGATCCCACGGCACAGGTGGACAGGTGAGACGTGTAATCTCCTCAGTGAGCTCCGAGTCCATCCCGGCTCTGCTGGAAGTTGGCCACCAATGAAAAACCTGATCAGACACATAAATCATCTCTGACTCGGAGAAAGAGAAGATTCAGATCAGCTAGAGGGAGATGACGTTCCTCACCTGCTCAAAGCTGGAAAACGGGACCTGGAGGGGAAGTGTGTGGTCCCGGGCACACCCTGAGTGGGTCTGCTGCCCTGTGGGGTCACTGTCTGTGGAGTTGGGCACATATGAGCCGGTTTTACAGGCAACGACTGGTTTGTGTTTTTAACTTGACAAAGTTGAAGCTGCTGCCCTCACAGGTGGTGGAGTACCAAAGCTCCTCCGTCAGTTCTCACCATGTTAGTGTGCTATAATCTCTGCCCTCTCAGGCCTCAGACGCCATCGTATCGACTGTGTTAGCCTCTCTCACTCGTCCCTCACGCCTGCATGTAATAACTCTGTGACTGGAGGAGCAGGTTGGCAGCAGAGATGTTCTGCAGACCTGCAAACACAAGCGAGCGTGCCGGAAAGCAGCAGAGGCTTCCCAGGACAAGCCTCACAGGCGGCGGCGAGGACACTAAAGCTCCGACAAACATCCAGGGAGTCTGCAGAGTCTCTGCACGGCAGCGTCGGGGATTTGTCCCGTGGTGATGATGTCACAGGAGGATCTGACACGCATCTGCCGGCTTTGAGCGAAGGAGCTGCAGGATGAAGGTCGGCTCTGCAGGAGCTCAGTCGGCTCCGTGAAAGCAATAAAACCCGACTCAGCGTCAGCGCCCGAGATCTCCGACACACATCAGAGCAAGAGGCTTTGTTTGACTTCAGCGATTTGTTTTAATAAAGAAGGCGTCACTTTTTATTACATTTATAATGCTGCTTTGGCAGGTGGCGAGATTACGCCAGCGCACTTCATCCTGTTATTACAGCACATTTTACACTTTTCCTGCACTGCCGTTAGAGGGAATCCCACATTTATCCGACAGCTGCAGCGTCGGCTTCGGTCGCGTTACGCTCGCACATCTGTACGAGTTAGCGGGACGGCGTCCTCTCAGCGTGCAGCTCTAAAGTTTTACACATGTGCGAAGGCTGCTCAGACTGCAGCACAGTGAAATAAGTGAGGATTAGGGACAAGTCAAGAAACAGGAAATCAAAGGCTTGGACAGGAGGACGGGGAGGAATAAACGAGAACAAACGGCAAGATTCGATTTATGAGGAAACAAAAGTGTCAGAGGAACTGCAAAGTTTAAAATCGCAAATTTAAAAGTAGAAAGAAACTCCACTAAACGCCTCCTGTATGAGGAAAAAACAACAGAAAGACAAAAGAAGAAGCTGGAAAGTCTACGGTCACACTTTGACAACGCTTCACCCAAAGAAAGGGTTTCTTTAAATAATGTTTGAGAGTTTAAACCTGCCCTGGCAAGTTGTCTTCTTTAAATTTGTAAACCGTTTTCGTTTACTGTCATTTGCTGACACTGGGTTGTAAATCCTCCTGTCTGTTTCACCTTCAGTGGCGCTAACAGTGCTGCTCCAACATCATGTTTGTCCAGGATCCACTGACCAATCACGCTGTGGTGAAGTCATAACTTCACTGTTAATTTATACAATATAATTAATATTATGAATCGAGTTCCTGTTAGCTAAACTTAGCTTACTCGTGTTTGCTAGTTTTTAAAAGCATTAGCATTAGCCAAGAACTTAGCTAACTGTATGTGCAGACAACGTGATTGGTCAGCTGATCCTGGACCAACATCATCTTTAAGTGATGACGTATGAATCCTGCTTCTGGGTCCAAACTACTCTGAGTTCATTTTAAAGCTCAGTTTTTAAACCCTTACGATGTAGCTCCAGCCCAGCAGCAGTATATGAATGACTAACCTCGTATTGTGGATGGATTATCTCAGTTGTTCTCCTGACTGAAGTTTGATCCGTTTACAGCATCCTGCTATGTGATTGCATTTGTCTCTAAACATCAGGAACCCTCACGTTAACTTTAATCCAGTGGAAAAAAGTTAGCGTTCATCCTCCAACTTCACTGTGCTAATGTTATGCTAACATAGCTGTGCCGCTAGCCACCACGTAGCACACCATTATATACCAGCTAGCCAAACTTCAGTAACCCTACAAACGTCACTGCTGCTTAGTTTTCTGTCTTCATTTATGTTGGAAGTGACAGCAGAGCTGTACGTTTTAATTTGTTTCAGAAATCACTCAGTCAGAACATGCTATATCATGTTTAGGTGGAAGCTAGCAAGCTAACTTCTTGCTAACTTCCTGCTAACTTCTAACTCAGTTAAATGTAATAAATTCTGTTTTCATGGATGCCTGGATGTTAAACTTCATTGTTACACCTGGTAAAGCAGCAACGCTGATCGTTTTATTAAAGATGAATTTAGACCGTTTTTAACTCTCAGTGATGCCGCAGTGTTCGTCTGACTTTGGGACCTGCAGCAGAGTTTGGACCTGGAAACAGCTGATGACATCAGACTTAAAAAACGGGTTATGATGATTTTTAGAATGGATAAAAAAAGCCGGAACAACTGATCCTGCTGTGATCCAAAGCTTGCTGCATACCTAAAGCTCTTGGTCAGATTTCTGAGAAAAACAAAAAAAAATTTAAATTTCTGCACCAAAAATATATTTTGGCCTCAGAAAAAAGACAAACTGATTGGTTCCTGTCTGTGGCTCAGACAAACAGACGAGGGGACGGACCACCGTCGCACTATTTTTAGGGATCTCGTGGTTAATTTGCCGCCAGCAGGCTCCACGTTAGCCGTCCTCGCTGATTAAAGCCGACCTCATTCTGAACAGACACGGAGCTGCGATCTGAAAAGCGAGCACAGGCACGTTTTTGGTGTGAATGAAATTAAACCCTTCACCGTGACATGTGATCTATTTTTATCTGCAGGGGTATTTTTAGCAGCAGCGGGGCTGGATCTCTGCAGAGCTCACTTACACTGCTTCAATATTTAAGAGTCAGGACGAGGCTGCTCAGCCAGAAAACAGGCTGCCTCTTACACACACACACGAATGCATTAAACATCAAGCTAACACAGAAAACACACACTAACAGCACGCCGTCGAGGTAAGAAGGAGTCTCTGTGCGTCTGCAGCTCAGCCTTCACATCGCTGCAAATACTCGATTTCCTGCATTTTATCTGCTTTTCTTCATGTGGTCGTCTGTTTCCAATTAGAATCAAGTTACCAAAGTTACTAGGTGAAGAGCAAACTCTCAGATAATTCACAGGTAACTGAGGGGAGGGGACTAAACCAGAGTGATCTCTGTTCACGGTTCGATCCACACGCCAAACCTAAACGCGTTTGCCTCTGCAGCACATGGTATCCACTGGATTGGTCATTTCTTTCAAGGTTACACAGTGTTGGGAGATGACGATTAGCTTCACAAGGAGATTCAAAGTGAAGGATGAATACAGTAAAATTACAGCTAATATAGTAAAAGCAAAAATTAAAGTTTTCATGAAGCAGAGAAGATTAAACAGGCAGCATAAGAAGAGCTTAAAGAGAAGGCTTGTTTATAAAAATAGGATGTTATTAGATTTCAAACCTCAGGTCACGGCCGGCGTCATCAGCTCTGTAATGAACAGCTAGCCAATGAGGAGAAGCTACAACAGAGACGCTCTCTGTTTTGGCTCATAGTGGACAGTCTGTTCAGTTTAATCATGTGATTCAGAGGAAATGAGCTGCCTACAGGGAGTCACATGTTAGCATTTAAAGCTAACCTGTTAGCTCATGAAGCAGCTAACACAGCTCAGCCTTTAGGCTCCTGGAAAATGATCAAGTCCAAAACTGCCCAGGTTTGTTTGAAATGTCACCTGACGGTGTCAGGTATTTCTCTGCGAAAAGGTCAAAGTGTCATGATTAGCGGTTAGCGAGCTGCTAACATCGTTAGCCGTGTGCAGGTTTTATTAGCGTCGTTAGCAGATGAGCCTGAGTTGATCCACAGCATCACACGTGTAATGTTTTCAAACAAACCCTCCCTCTGCGTTTACCTGTCAGGTGAATCAAACCTCCCTCCATCACCCCCTCCTCCCCCCTCTGTTTGTTATGGAGGAAGCAGGCCGGGCTGAGATGGATCGCTGCACAAACAAATGTTTGCTCTGCCCTCTGCAAACCCCAGACACACACACAGACACACACACGGTCTGTGTGTGTGTCTGTGTGTCCCTGTGTGTGTGTCCGTGTATGTGTGTGTCCCTGTGTGTGTGGTGAATGAAAGGTGAGGAAGGAGAAAAGATGAAAGAACCACAAGAAAGGGCATGAGGAAAAGTTTCTGTTGGATAAATAAAAACAGAGGGATGAATGAATCAGGAGGGAGGAAAAGAAAGACCAAATAAAGTGGAAGTGTAGGAAGAGAGGAGGGAGGAAAGGACAGAAGGAGGGAAGGAAGGAGAAAGTTTACTGAAAGAATAAAATTACTAAACGATGGAGGACGGACAGCAGCGGCGAGAAAACCACAAAAACAACAAAAAAAACAGCAGAGAGGTCAGAGGTCAGGAGGAGGAGGCGGGACTTTACAAGCCTAAAAACACAGGGGAGGAGACGGGTCATCACGCTTGTGAGGCTTCGCCGTCCCTCCATCCTAACAGAGAGGAGTGTGGGAATAAAGTGTCGACTCATCAGGAAAACAAGGCGAGCAGCGGCGACAGACGAGGTTTAATGAGAGGAGGACGGATGGAGGGTGGGGAGGGGTCACATGATTTATTCAGAGGTGGGGGGGCGGTCGGATTAAGACTGAATACAGCCACCTGAACCTCACACACACTACGTCCCACAGGACCAGGAGGCGGTTTGAGAGGCCGTTAATTGTTGCCAACATGACTTTAATCAGATTTCAGCTTCCACCCTTAACACACACACACACACACACACACACACACACACACACAGATGTAGGCACGTGCACACACACACGCCACCCTGTCCCCTGGGGGGTGGGGGGGTGTCTGAGTTTGGCGAGGAGGTGTGGTCATTAGTGCCAAGTCCCATATGCTGCACGCTGACACTGCAGGGAAAACCCCTGAGACACACACACACACACACACACAGATAAGTGACAAAGCAAACACACACTGCAGAATCACAGACACATAAATGTTGAATACACACTTCCCTGGAAGAATCAAACAAAGACACACAAAGAAGCACAGACTGTATATTGAAGATGGAAGCCAACCAATTAAATCAAAAACATGGAATACTTGAGTACAAATGTAATGACTTAGAAATAAAATACACTTTGTTGAACACTGAATGTTTTTCAAAGTGAGGCAGAGGTGCAGAGCAGGTACACGGGCTAAAAGACTGTATATAGAAGATGGTTGGCGCCACAGTGATGTCACGGTTTTATAGTCTCAACATTTGATTAAAACATTGTTACATAACGTAGCATCTTTGGGTGGAGGGGGTTCGGAAGGCAGCTGCAGACAGATGTTAACGAGCTCCCGTTAGCTTCAGAAACATCTGTGACTCTGACGTCCTCCACAGTCGCCATCATCCGAGTTTGAGCTTTGATGGCGGCGCCTTTGAATCAACACGAGCCAGAACGACAGCGTTTTAGTGAAATTTAAAGTAACTATTTGATGATTTTGTCTTGGTTTCCAAGCCTCGATTTGATTGTTTTGAGCTTCACCATGTTGGTGATCAAGGGGAAAGGGCACATCCACAGGGCCCCGCCCCTAAAATCCAAGAACACGTTATAGAGGAGTCGCCCCCTGCTGGCTGTTACAAAGAGTGCAGGTTTAAAGAGCCTCAGTACTCAAAGCTACGTCTTTTATGTGCAGTTGGAGAGAAACTGAAGCCAAGCTCAAGCACACACACTTCTCTGTCTCGTGCGTGTGCATGTGTGTGTGTGTGTGTGCATGCACGTTTCTGTGTGCGTGCGCAAGTGTGTGTGTGTGTGTGTGCGCATGTTTCTGTGTGCGTGTGTGCGTGTGCATGTGTGTGTGTGTGTGCGCGTGTGCGTGCATGTGTGCACGTGCACGTGTGTGTGTGTGTGGGGACTCCTTTTCCGGGGAACCCTGATGAATAAATAAGCAGAGAAGAAGAAATAGCCCCCCCTCCCCCTGCCCCCTCATCAGTGAATTAATGAAGACATTCATCTCTCTCCCTCCACCATCCCTCCATCCCTCCCTCCTCCACCCCTCCGTCTCCATTAAAATCTCATTTTGTCGTCTCCATCCATCCCTCCCTTTTTCTCCACCCTTATTTCTCCTCCTTCGTTCCTCCTCTCCTGGTCTCCTCACCTCCTCCTCCTCTTATTAACTCGCTCCCTCATCACACGGGGCCTCAGGCAACACATATGGCAGTCACGCTTCCACACCATTAAATAACACACACACACACACACACACACACACACACACACACACACACACACACACACACACACACCAACTGGTGTCCCCTGTTGCCGCCTCCTTGCGGGGACGAGGTCCTGCCACTCGTTTAATCCTCCCACCTCCTCGTACCGTAATGCCTCCTTTCTGTCCTCCCTTTCCTGCATCCTCACTTCCTTTTGTATCCTTGCCTTCCCCACTCTTCCTTCGTCTCCCCCCCTCTCTTCCTCATATTAACTCAAGGCCTCCTCGCCCCCTTCCTCCTCCTCTTCCTCACATCTTTTTGTTTTCTTTGCCAGCTCTTCCTCATTGTCTCTCACTCTCAGTGCTCCAGAAACGTGTGTGTGTGTGTAGGATGGGGGGGTGGGGGGGTGAATGAGTGGTTTCCAAGGTAACGGAGGCACACTGCTGCAGTGGATATGTCGGGGAGGTGCAGAGGGTGAGGAGAGTTTGGAGGGAGCGAGGATGAAGGAGGCGTGTGTGTGTGTGTGTGTGTGTGTGTGTCTGGATGTCAAGAGCATTGGCTCTGCTGCAGTGCTGCAATGCCCCCCCCCCCCCCACCCCCACACACACACACAGGCTTCACGTCTGACAACCATGACTTTAATTTGCCTTAAGGGCCCAAACACACACACAGACACACACACAGACACACACGTGTTTGTGAAGGAGCCAGGACTCCCGAGGAGTGAAAGTGAGCTGAAAGCTCCACCCTGAACATCCATGTAGGAGGGCGGAGTGTGCACAGAGGGCAGGGTGGTGGAGCTCCGCCAGGTTAAAGTCAGCCAACCTTTGAAAAGTGTTGAATCTGATGTGTTATGGACCCCTCCACCCACCCCGACCTCCTCTGTGCACACACTCTGCTGTGATGATGTCACGCACGTGAAGCTGCTGCAAATTAAAACCAAACGCTCCTCAACAAGGAGAAAAGTCAAGTTTCTTAGACAAGAAACAAAAACCCGACTTCCTCTTTGTTCCTCTGACATCCTTCGTTGGTCCGCACTGACCGACATCACTTTACAACCAGAGTCGCCCCCTGCTGGTCACTAACATGCATGCAGGTTCAGAGTCTGTGTTCATAATAAACTGCTGACATTAAACTTTTCCTTTAAAGGAAAACTTGAACTTCCCTTAAAAATGTGACTCTCCAGAGAAACAGACAGAGGAAGGTGTTTGATGGTGTTCAAACCAGTAAAACCAGTAAGTTTCCCAATAATGAAAGTATTTCTAGATGAGGGTTCGACTCATGCAGGAACAGATCTCACGTCTCACAGCTCAACCGTTTCATCGGGTTTATCCTCCACCTGAGGTGATGGGGTTAGGGCGGCGCACTGGACCGTGACCTCTGAACCTAAACCTGCGAGGTGTTTCCAGATGACCCATCTATTGTGAGGATTTCCTCTCAGCCGTGTGTTCAGCTCTGCTGTTACTGCAGGGAGAGCCTCTAACATGCTTTGCTGCCACAGAGGAAATAAATTCACGGCGAGTGAAGCGAGGAGAAAATCTGCGGGCTGTCAGAGGCGATGAGACGACAGCAGCTTCTTAAAGGAGAATCGACTCGCTGCAGTAACTCGGTGACCTGCAGGACCAACACAACCGCCGGTGATAACACCGAGCGGCCCTTTCACCTCGCGTCACGCCGCCAGCAGCTCAGCTGTAATCAGAGGACATGTTTGCCCTGGAGCTGAGGCACACGCCGCCACAGTCACGTGTAAGCTTTCATCGCTGCTCACTACAGGAAACGCCTGCACGAGTCTGTGGAGGTGCAACAGGTGAGGAGCACGCTCATCGAGTTTCCAATCACTGCACCTCCTGGAGATGGTGCAGCGAGTTCATTGAAGGCGACTCGGAGGACGGACGGGATCTGAGGAGGAGCAGTGCTGGGAGGAGTCCCGAGGAGACGCTGAGGGGAGCTTGTTTAAATCAGGTGGTTAAATTGTTACAGCGATGGCACCTCGCAGCTTCTTTAAAACAAGTGTAGGATCATGGCCGTGACCACTTTCCAGTTTCTGCTTCCTAATCAGACCAGCGGGAAAAGGAAGTTCATTAAAATGTATTTCTGTTTGAGTTTGGAGCTCCGAGAGAAACTCAGAGTGTTGAATCCAGTCGCCGGTAACTTTTCGTGCTCTCGGTTTCCTAATAAGCACGTTTGCTCTCGCAAATTATTTGCAACAGTTCACAGATTCCTGAGGAAGAACTGCCTGACAGTCACGACTCAGGGAAAAGAGAGAGTCTCCTCCCCAGATGGTGACAGCTGGACGCCACGCTCGAACGTCAGCTCGCGCTTTAGCCGCTAACACAAACCCCGACTCTCAGGACACGAGGCGACTAGAAAGTGACAGCGGGGAAAAAACGGACGCGCTGCGACGTCAGCGAACGCAACATTCACACTACTGATGGAGTTTCTACTCCGTCTGCCTCTGCTGGGACCTCAGCATCAATTTAACCTCCAACTGCTCCTACTGTCAGACACACACACACACACACACACAGACACACACACACACAGACACACACACACACACACACACACACACACACACAGACACACACACACACACAGACACACACACACACACACACACACACACACACACGCAAACACACACACACACACACACACACACACACACGAAGAGTAAAATGGCCAAAGGCGCTTCCATCTCGCTGTGTGTGTCCTGAAACAGTCTATTTCAGTCGTGGCTCGCTGCAGGAAATGGATTCAGAAGTGTGCGCACACACACACACACACACACACACACACCTGCAGACTCGTAAATGAGAGTGAGATGATGCAGAGCGTTCAATAATAGCAGCAGTGACACTGACAGGGATTTCTGCAGCGTGATGCCCCCACCTCTCCTCCTCCTCCTCTGAGCTGCAGCCCCCCCCGGTGGCAGGGCTGGAAACTGCCGCGCTGACGTCACACTCATGATGTCAGAGGAGAAATAAACAGAAGACAAAGATCCTTTGAACATCGCTCAGCTGAAGGACGCGTTCAGAAAAAGAAAACTCTGTAAACACAGATCTGCAGCCGTTTGAAGATCAGCGTTCCAGGACATAAGAACACGACCTTTAACCTCCACAGGATCCACACCTGTAGATCTTCCAGAGTCCAGTAAACACACTTAAAGAAGAGACTGTTGCATCACACCAGGGTTAATGATTCAAACCCAGGCGTGTGCTGATGTTTAAATAATGAATCCTAAAGCAGACGGTCATGAAACTGTGCACAGGCTGGATCACTAACCTCAGTGACACAGGTCAGGGCTGATTCTAGAGGTTTGAGTGGACGATGTCCTGTGAAACATCCACACTGACCCGTCAGCGTTTCAGATGCCAGCAGCGTGTGATGCAGCTGCACACCTGGGGTTCAGAGGTGACTGTAAAACAGCTGTAACGCCGCTCCAGATGTTGGGCTCTGAGCTCAAACACTCAGGACGGAAGCTCGTAGGTTCAAACCTGGGCTCGGTCTGATACCCCGCAGCGCTGCGACGGCG